>NC_133619.1:228081705-228381705 GCF_048593235.1 Sminthopsis crassicaudata
TAATCAAAATATAGAAAGAAATATACACACATACACAGACACATATTTATATATACTGATCATTCTTTTGGATCCAAAATGAGTTTTCTCTTAATGATGTATGAGGTGCTTATTATCTAACTGCATGCAATTCAATGACTCACAATTTCCTACCAAGATTACTGTGCTATGGTGTAGAGAGGGAACACAATGGACAGAGCTTTCTTTTTATTAAGTCACTTTGAGCTTGTGTCACCATCTAAGTTGCCACTGACAAAATGAAGTGGTTATATATTAAAGAAATGTTCTCCAATGTGGCAAAATATAGGGGTGTGGTTTGGTGGAGATAATTGACAGTGACAAGATTGTTTAAGAGTCTGTGTCTCATCTCTATGGAGTAAATGCAATGTTCATATTCAAAAGAAAGTGAGATTTCTTTTAATTTGAGCACTGTTGAACACTTGCTCTATTATCTGATAGGTTAGGATCCTGTGTATAGCAATTATTTTAATTTTTAAAAAGAAGCCATGCTATCAGATGACTACTGTTCATAATCCTAATGAACAGGGGTATTGTAGGACAGCCTCAGATTTCTTTATTATTATTTCTTATTTTTTCTAGGTTTTACAGACTGGAATAATAAGAAAAAGTGCACCTTTTCTGTATCAAAATATTGATATTTGTCAAGAAAACATTAACTAAAAATGCTTTTCTTATGAAAAAAGTTTTTAAAAATAAATGCTACTTGGTTTATTACTATATGTAAAAAACTTTGTTGGGTGGTATAAAACCTATAAAATAAATAAAAAATAGTTTTTATTCCCAAGAAGTTTAACAGGGGAAATGATAAATTCACAAATAAGTGTAAAATAAGTTGATATTTGAAACATTCCAAAAAAGTGTTCAAAGTGCTTAGACCTCTAAGGGTTTGGAACAAAAAAGTTAGTCAAAAAGCATTCCTTAAGCACTTATTAAATGTTAGGCACTATATTAAATTCTGGGGTACAAAGAAAGGCAAATTATAATCCCTGCCTTCAAGGAGCTCCCATTCTTATGGGGGGGGGGACAATAAGTGAATAAATATGTGCCAACAAACTAATATGAAATTACTAAAAATAAGAGAAATTGTAAATGACTTCCAGTTGAAGGCAAGTTTTTATTTGTGACTTGAAGGAAGCCAGGGAGCATAATTGAAAAGGAAGAACATTCTAAGCATGGAGGACAAAGAAAATTCCTAAAGCTGAAAAATGGAACTTATTATTCATTAAAATGCAAAGATGCCAATGCCACTGGATAAAACACTATTTGGTTTGGTGAGAGGTAAAATGTAAAAATGGAAATGTGAAGGTCATTTTAATAGACTTTGAATGTCAAATAGATCATTTTGTATTTGATCTTCGATAGGACAAGAAACCACTGGAGTTATTGAATATATTATATATTAATATTCATATATAAAAGTTATATATGAAGTTATCCAACCCACTCTTTCCACTTTACAGATGAAAAAGTGAAGCCCAGAATAGTTAAATAATTTTAATTGTGCTTTAGGAAAAGCTAAGTGACAGATAAATGGAAAATAGATTGAAGTGTGAAAAGACTTATGACAGATAGATCAACTAGCAGGCTTTTGTAATATTCCACACATAAAGTAATGAGGGCTTGTAACAACTTGGTGGCAGTACTAGAGGAGAAGAAGGGATATGCTCAAGAAATATTTTAAAAAGAGAGGAACAATGTCAAAAATTTGTATTAGATACTCATTGACAGATTTTTAATTTTCTTTCTTTATTAAAGCTTTTTATTTTTCAAAACATATCCATGGATAATTCTTCAACATTAACCCTTGCGAAACCTTGTGTTCTAATTCCTCACCTTCCCTTTGCTCCTTCCCTAAATGACAAGTAGTCCAATATATGTTAAACATGATAGAAATATATGTTAAATCCAATATATGCATACATATTTATACAATTATCTTTATGCACAAGAAAAATCAAATCAAACCAGAAAAAATGAGAAAGAAAATAAAATTTAAGCAAATATCAAAAAGAGTGAAAATGCTATGTTGTGTTCCACACTCAATTCCCACAGTCCTTTCTCTGGATGTAGATGCCTATCTTCATCACAACACCATTGGAACTGGAATGAATCATCCCATTATTGAAACTCTTTCAGCATAGTTACAAACTGATCTCCAGTCATTGACAGATTCTAAAAAGACATGTATGTAAAAAGGAAACAAGAGCAGATAACAGAATATATATAACAAAAGGTGCCACTCTTTGAATTATATTAGGAAGACTAAAACTAAGAATGGATTGAGATTGGTGAAGAAAATTAAGGGAAAAAAAACTTTATTTTTTAAGCTCTAGTAAATTAAATTAGAGGGTGAAAGAAGGGTCAGGACTGCTACTCATATTTTCTGAAACAGGAACCTAGACATTTTGTTATACTTTGAAGAGATAGATTATCAGTTTAGAGCTGTAAATATATATATATATATATATATATATATATATTTGTATTAATTATTCATACAGTTTAGAGCTCAAAAATATTATATATATTATATATATAATAACATTCATAGATAAAAGTTATATATGAAGTTATCCAATTCCACTTTTTCCACTTTACAGATGAGAAAAACTGAAGCCCAAAATGGTTGAATAACTTGCCTGTATGTAGATAGTTAAATTTGTGTTCAAGGTAGTTAAAATAAGTGCTGAAGAGAGCCTGATTTCTTGTTCCAAGTCAACCCTGGGTTAAGGGATTGGCATGTCTGGGGATTGCTTCTATGAAACAAACTACAAAGAAATGTATTCTTATGTTGTTTTTTTTTTTTTCTTTTTCATGGAAAAGAATGCTTTATCTAGTCAGCACAATGGAAAGGTTTTTTGTTTGTTTGTTTGTTTTTGTTGTTGTTGTTGCTGTTTTATTTTGTTTTTGGGGTGTTCCAAATACAACTCAGTCACTGTATTCTGCTGATTAGAGTCATTAGTTTTCTTTAATTTGTATATTCTCTCTCCACCACTAGGCTTCCCCCCATTAATTGTTTGACTGCATACTACCCCTTTCTTGAAATATATTCTTTTTCTTTTCAACCAGTTGCAAGACAAAAAATTGGCCAATTATATTCCTGTTGGGGGTAAATTTAGGTTAGAGCAAAAATTGATGTGAGACATAATGCGAAAATATTTTTTCTTAAGTATAAATCTGAGCATATGATTTCTTTACTCAACCAAGTCCAGGGACTTTCTTTCATCTAAAATTTAAGATAATTCTAAAGCTTTATAGAACTTTAAGCATTTCACCCCAGCAATAGGAATATTATTCATCCTCTTCAAAATTGTATTTGTTCACACTACCAAAATGACGTCTTTAGGTTTCACGTACAAAATATTCTATTTCCTATCTATATTTCACTGATTGACTTCCAGTCCTTGTCCTTAACTCTGCCTCATGGATTTTTCCTGATACTCCTCTCAACTATATGCTCTCTGTCAAACTACTTTCTGTGCAACTTTGTATGTGTTTGTTTTATTAATTTTAAATTTATCTTCTATATTTCAAATGCATTTCTCTCCCCAAATAGAATATAAACCCATCATGATTAGGGATTCTTAATTTTTTTTTTATTTGTACTTGTCTCTTTAAAACCAGCACATTATGACTACATAGTAGGTGATCAAAAATAGTTTTATCTGATCAACTGCATTAAGACAGCGAAATACACAATAGTAAAATTATCTTTGAGTAAAGGTGATATTAAGGTATAACAATGCAAAGGGGAAGTTGACTATTTCATTTTTTTTCTTTCTTTTTTTAAAGAGAATGCCCTTTCAAATAGAAAAGACAGAGTTAAAGTAGCTGGTAGGGAACTGAAACAGTATGTAAGTGAAGAGAAAAATTGAATTCAAGGAACCAGCATGCACTGTCTTTGGGAAGCTGCAGAACAAATTCAATTCGCAAAAACTTCTCCCTGAAACAAAACCCTGCCCTTTTGATATCATTATTCTGAAGTGTTATTATTTTTTGTGAGTCATGGAACAACAATGTCTGCCAAAAAATTTGAAATGAGAACCACTTAGAAGGCAATGGATAGGCACATGGTAGATGTGAACAGACTGCAATGTGCAACAAATAAAAAAGAATCTGAGTAGAGAAAATCCTTGAAGAAATGCTTGATCGAATCAATAAAAACTTTTAAGTATCAGGTCACTATGTGAAGAAAGGAAAAAAATAGACCCTTCTTTGAAGGAATTCCTAGTCTAATAGGAAATATAATATGAAAATGACTATGTTAAAAGAATACAAGAAAAAGAGGACATAATCTTAGAGGGGAAGAGGGGATTAGAAAAGCTTCTTAAAGAAAGTGGGATTTTAACTGGCACCAAAAGAAAATTATGGAGAAAACAGGAATAGTTAGGGAATAGAGTGTTCCTGATGTCAGGAAGGTCTGAGTGTAAATTTAGCCCTAGAGACTTAAAAGTTGTGTAACTTTGGAGCAAGTCACTATAGCACTATTTATTTGAGTTGCTTAACTGTAAGATGGGTACCCACTGGAAAAAGTAATGTCAAACAACAAGAAAACATAATGACAAATTTTATGAGGTCATGTACAGTCAGAAATGACTGAATGACTGAACAACAACAAAACAAGATAAAGATAAAGAGGAAGAGAATTGGAGGGATAGGATTAGTTAGCGAAAATGCTTAGTACAGTTACATCTTATTGTATGAGAAGAATAGCAAAGAGTCCTAAATTCATAAAAGGATAAGATATAAGACTAGAAGGACAAGAAAGGGCTAATTTATGAAGGACTCAAAAAAGCCAAATAGAAAAGAATGGCTTGGTAACATAGTGAGAATGAAGAATAAATAGTCAGCTAATGTACTCTACTGGAATTCTCATGGTGTCAGGAGAAAGTAAGGGAGGCCTTCTGCATTTTAGTTAGATTCCCTCTGGTGAACTTGGACATTATTTATATAGAATAAACAGGAAAGGATGTGTTGCTATCTGTGTCACTAAAGGGAATATCCAGATTCAGATGCATTTAATAATAATAATAATAAACATTTATTAAGTGCCAACTATATGACAGTCACTATAATAAGCATTTTTCAAAAAATATCTTTGAATTGATTCTCACAAAAATCCTGGGAAGTAGGCTTTATTCTAATTGCCATTTTACAGATAGAGAAACTGAAATGGAGATTAAATGAATTGTGTAATATCATAAATCTAATAAATTTGTGAGGCCAAATTTGAATTCAGCTTTTCCTGACTCTGGGAACAACACTATACCCTGCATCATGTAACTAATTACTCATTCTATTTCTATTAAACCCTAATACTTAACTCTTTGCTGAGAAATTTTAGATGGGATTATTTATTTTATTAGCAAATATTATAAATATACATGTTATATATATATGTATATATATATATATACACATTCATATATATATACATATATATGTGTGTGTGTGTACAAATGTGTAAGTATCTCTCTTTATGTGTGTACATGCAAATACATGCACACATACATAATCAAAGAAAGTCTTAAATTTCTCAAGCTTCCAAAGATATTACAATTCTAATTTTTGCCTTCCAGTTGTTGCTATATTTTGGCATACTTCAGGCCACTATCCCTCTTTCTATATTTGTGGTCTCCTCTTAATGCTCCAAATTCCTCAGTTTCAGAAATGAATAGGAACTCTCTCAAAAGAAGTCCTAAATGCCTTAACACTATGTATGAGACCAAGCCCCTTGCACAGTAATAATGATAAAGGTAAGGAATTCTCCACTCTTCCATAATGCCTCAGTACACTAGAACAAGGTTCATTGTTCCTCTAGAGCCACATTCTCACTGAACCTTGTAAAACAATTTCCCCTTTCTTTTCCTCTTGACTAGAATCTGTTTTGCTTTGAATATATAGAGTTGGTCAAAGAAACCTGCAATAAATCACAGCTGCTTCTTCCCAGCTCTGCTCTGCCTTAGGCTACATTTTCTTCAGTGTGAAGTAGCTGTTGTGCATGCATGGTTGACAAGGTAATGGAGTCTTTAATATTAGCATTTTTTGGGAAAAAATTTCTTTCACCCCCAATTTTGTTTTCCCTTGCTCCAATTAAGGTTAGAATTATATGTTATTAATTTGTGGGCTCAGAGAGCAAACAGGGAAAAAATGACTTTTGTAAACTCTTGTTCCCATCATTTTATATTGAAAACTTCACTCTGACCATGTAATTATCTCTAAAATACACATACACAATTGGAAAAAATAATTTTCACTATAATATTTTCTACTTTTAATTTGAATCTGTGGAAACAAATAAACAAAAACCCCAAAGGCTAAATTGACTGGCCTATCTTGTTTTGAATATAAACCTCTTTTCTGGGAGTATTAGACCATGATCAAGAAGCATTAATCTCCAAATCTGATGAATTCTTCTATGCACTCGTGTAATAATAGAAATCACACATCTTCATTTATGGAGTAAATTGTTCTATTTCCCTAAGTGAATGCCATTCTCTGAAATATATTCTTCCCCACTTGCAGAAATGGAAAACTTTAAATTACCTCAGAGGCTTATCAAAAAATGAAACACCTTAAGCTATTGTTTCTAGTAATATTGAAGTATTCCAGCTGATTCCTTACTTTATAACAAAAAAAAAAAAAATGAAAATCAACGTCAAATAGATCTTAAAGCAGATTGAAAAATCAATGAGGAATAGCACATTTTAATTCAAAGGCTTGATAGATTTCTTTGGATTGTCTGGTCTTTTAAAAAGTTGAAGCTTGCAATAGTTTGGCATAATTTGAAATCTGATTGGGCATGTTCTTTGTGAATCTTGCTTTACAAGCAAATTTCATCCTTTTTTGGGGGCGGGGGAGTTCTCTTTACTATTTTGATTGCCATGCAAATGAATGTAAAACACTGGTTGAGATTTTTACCTGTTTGCTTTCACTTATGAAGTCAGGAAGGGAACTCTTCTACCTTCACAAAAGGAGCAAAAACTATACATGTTCATTGCTATGGTACCAAAATTGCAGACATTTTTTAACTAGGAGCAAAAGAAACCTCTCCATTTTTTTTTAACACAAGGTTCTTGCTTTTTGAAGAGAAGTTAGGAGACTTGTCTAATGATAAACATCTGTGTACAAGGACTGAAAGTAAAATGTATTTCTAATATGACAGCCAGGTACAACTCCATTATATACTTCAGCTTATGTTTCCCAAGAGAGTTAATAATTTTTTTTTACTAAGTGTGCTTTCTTTTTGTCCATAAAGAATGAAATACAACCTTATGTTAAAATGTAACTAAAGGATGTGAAAATGACAAAAAAAGAAATAAATCATTACTATATAAAAAATGGATTGAAATTTGAAACTATAATTTTTGAAATATAATATCTATTTATTGTACTAGAATTCCATGGCTCTGGGCTAGTCACTTAACCTTGTTTGACTCAGTTTTCTCATCTGTAAAATAAACTGAAAAAGCAAATGGTAAATATTCTAATATATTTACAAAGAAAACCCCAAAGAGGGTCACAAAGAATCAGATACAACTGAAATGACTGAACAACAACAACAAAAACAAGCAAATGATTGTACCAGAAAAAAATAAAACAATGTACAAGCTACCATGATTACCACAGTCTAATGTTCAAATGAATGTGTTATCTCATAGTTTGGGAAGTTTCTTCCAAAACTGCAGATCACAACCTATCCATGCTTGCCTTGCTGAATGAATATCTTCAAAGTCTTCTCCCAAGATTCATGTAATACTATAGACCTTTCTAATTTTCACCTGAAAAAACTCCATGATAATCTATAATATGTTAATAAATTTAGACTCAAAGAAATTTTGTCAGTGTTCAGGTACATAATTTATTTAAGTTTAGTTTAACAAATCAAAAAAGTCAGAAATGTTTTCAGGAAGAGAATAAGAAGAGCAATTTTTCATGATAAATAGAAATTTACTTTTCTTTACTATCCATATAAGATAAAGTAAATGAAGTACTCCTGTTGTGTAGAGTAGAACAGTGTTATTAATCATATTTATATCATGGACCTCTTTAGCAATCTGTTAAAACTAAGGGACCCCTCCAGAAAACAATGTTTTTTTAAATGAATACAATAAAATACATAAAATTACAAAAGAAACCCAAGGTTAATGAAATTAAGATGCATGGTTTTCTATCCAATTTCATAGAATATTTGATATATAGAAATCATGGAATCTATGGAAACTAGGTAAGAATTTCAGAGCTAAAACTATATTATGTGTGTACATTAATGTATGTGGAGAGGTGGGAGGGGAACAATTTTTAAATGTCAAAAGTCATATAAAGAAATAGCTCCCTTCTAGAACAGACCAGAAAAATATTAAATTTTATCCTTTAATTTTGAATATCCATATAAATATATTTTTAAAAGAGCAAATAAAGAGAAGTTTCCTATTCTAAAAGTTTTTGCAAAATCTTTTAGAGGAAATGAGCTTTATATTTCTATAATAAATATGGTAACATCAGAGAAGACAGAAAGTTGAAGTTTTGCTTCACAATTCAAATTCACTCTAAACAAAAGCAACTGTCATATATTTGGAAGATAAAAATAGTCATGTCTCTCAAAAATCAACATAAATATCGAATTAGAGAAACTAGTTTAAAATTGCAACGAGTACATCTTTCCATATGTTTCATTTCATTTCCATTTTAAAAAGCAAATTTAATCCTATTTTGGAAGTGTTTCTCATTACTATTCTGGCTTCCATGAAAATGATATTGTTACTATGAGACCCTCATATTTGTTTATCATATTTATGCTTATAATATCATGGTTATCATATCATGTTTATATTATCATGTCCATGATTTGAAGGTATTTACTAGTGCTGAAAGAAAGAAAAAAAAGTGATGAGAGAAAAAATATACTCAAGATGAACTTTTATAATGCAAAGATATATAATAACACTAGCAACATTCAATTATATTCTATAAGTTTCTCTCTTATTGATAATGGAAATTTAACCCTAGAAGGAATCTAAAAGATCACCTAGTCCAAATTTCTTACTTAAAAGAAGAGCAATTTGAGATTTGAGCAATTTAGTGAATTTCCTTAAAGCCATAATATAATTGTTTTTCAATATAAATTTATAAGAATATAAAAATAAAAATGCATTTTTCTTACACTTCTAAAACAAAGGAACCCTAGAAAGAGGGTAATTACATTTTTAGAAGAATAAAGGGGGACAGAGTCAAGAAGGCAGAGAGGACACACATTTTTTTTGACCTCTTCCCATGACCCTTGACTAACTAGCAAACCCAGCCTCTGAATTAGCTCTGTACTGGGAGAATACACAAATATTGGGAGGGAAACAAATTACCAGCAGAAAATAATTTTAAAGCTCTTCAGAAAATGCCTGTTTCAATCTACACAGAGGGAGGCTGGCCAAGATCAAGCAGGCTGAGCACAGAGGCCAGTGCAGACAGCACACAGTCCTGGGGTGGTGTGGGCTTTGAGTGAAGAAGACTCTACAACAGTATTGGTTACTCTGCCCTGATTGCAAACGAGCAGATTGGCAAAGAAATTATAAGACATCCAACACAAACACAAAAGGTAAATAGTGAAACTGAAAATGCCAGAATTTCAGAAAACCTGGCCACACCTATCCAGCACTGGAAGTCAATCAGCCCTAACTCAGTGCACCCACTTCCATTTATAGAGGAAGCTTAAACAATTTCTCTTGTCTTAAAAGCAGATATCAAGTTTTTTTTTTTTTTTTTTTTTTAATGAGTAAAAAAGCAAAAAGAACTCTGATCATAGATAGGTTATATGGTGAAAGAGAAAAATAGATTTCAAACTCTGAGTTCACTAAAAGCAGATGGTCTTCAGATGAAGCCCCAAAGGATGATGTAAATTTATCCCTATCACACAATGCTCTCCTAGAAGAAATTAAAAAGAATCTTAAAAGAGAATTAAAAGAAAAATGGGGAAAGGAAATGAGAACTTTGCAAGAGGGTTTCGAAAAGGAAATACACAAATTATCTGAAGAAAACTCATTACAAAATAAACTTAATGAAATGAAAAAAGCATATATAGCTTTTTTTTTAAATTTTTATTTTATTTTATAATTATAACATTTTTTTTGACAGTACATATGCATGGGTAATTTTTTACAACATTATCCCTTGCACTTACTTCTATTCAGATTTTTTCCCTTCCTCCCCCAACCCCCTCCCCCAGATGGCAAGCAGTCTTATATATGTTAAATATATTACAGTACATTCTAGATACAATATATGTGTGTAGAACCGACATTTTTGTTGCACAGGAAGAATTGGATTCAGAAGGTAAAAATAACAGTTTACACTCATTTCCCAGTGTTCCTTTTCTGGATGTAGCTGGTTCTGTCCATAATTAATCAATTGGAATTGGATTAGCTCTTCTCTATGTTGAAGAAATCCACTTCCATCAGCATACATCCTCGTACAGTATCATTGTTGAAGTGTAAAATGATCTTCTGGTTCTGCTCATTTCACTCAGCATCAGTTGATGTAAGTCTCTCCAAGCCTCTCTGTATTTCTCCTGTTGGTCATTTCTTATAGAAAAATAATATTCCATAACATTCATATACCATAGTTTACCCAACCATTCTCCAATTGATGGACATCCATTCATCTTCCAGCTTCTAGCCACTATGAAAAGGGCTGCCACAAACATTTTGGCACATACAGGTCCCTTTCCCTTCTTTAGTAGTTCCTTGGGGTATAAGCCCAGTAGTACTATGGCTGGGTCAAAGGGTATGCACATTTTGATAACTTTTTGGGCATAATTCCAGAATGCTCTCCAGAATGGTTGGATTCTTTCACAACTCCACCAACAATGCATAAGTGTCCCAGTTTTCCCACAGCCCCTCCAACATTCATCGTTATTTGTTCCTGTCATCTTAGCCAATCTGACAGGTGTGTAATGATACCTCAGAGTTGTCTTAATTTGCATTTCTCTGATCAATAGTGATTTGGAACACTCTTTCATATGAGCGGCAATAGCTTTTAATTATATCATCTGAAAATTGTCTGTTCATATCCTTTGACCATTTATCAATTGGAGAATGGCTTGATTTCTTATAAATTAAAGTCAATTCTCTGTATATTTTGGAGATGAGACCTTTATCAGAACCTTTAACTGTAAAAAATTTTTTCCCAATTTGTTACTTCCCTTCTAATCTTGTTTGCATTAGTTTTGTTTGTGCAGAAACTTTTTAATTTAGTGTAATCAAAATGTTCTATTTTGTGATCAATAATGGTCACTAGTTCTCCCTTGGACACAAACTCCTTCCTCCTCCACAAGTCTGAGAGGTAAACCATCCCATGTTCCTCCAATTTATTTATGATTTTGTTCTTTATGCCTAAATCTTGGACCCATTTTAATCTAATTTTAGTATGTGGTGTTAAATGTGGGTCCATGCCTAGTTTCTGCCACACTAATTTCCAGTTTTCCCAGCAGTTTTTGTCAAATAATGAATTCTTATCCCAAAATTTGGGATCTTTGGGTTTGTCAAAGATTAGATTGATATTTTTATTCACTATCTTGCCCTGTGAACCTAACCTATTCCACTGATCAACTAGTCTATTTCTTAGCCAATACCAAATGGTTTTGGTGACTGTTGCTTTATAATATAGCTTTAAATCAGGTACACTTAGACCACCTTCCTCTGACTTTTTTTTCATTGGTTCCCTTGCAATTCTCGACCTTTTATTCTTCCATATGAATTTTGTTGTTATTTTTTCTAGGTCATTAAAATAGTTTCTTGGGAGTCAGATTGGTATAGCACTAAATAAATAGATTAGTTTGGGGAGTATTGTCATCTTTATTATATTCGCTCGGCCTATCCAAGAGCACTGAATGTCTTTCCAATTATTTAAATCTGACTTTATTTTTGTGGCAAGTGTTTTGTAATTTTGCTCATATAATTCCTGACTCACCTTTGGTAGATATATTCCCAAATATTTTATACTATTGACTGTTATTTTGAATGGAATTTCTCTTTGTATCTCTTGCTGTTGGATGATGTTGGTACTGTATAAAAATCCTGAGGATTTATGTGGATTTATTTTGTATCCTGCGACTTTGCTAAAATTCTGAATTATTTCTATTAGCTTTTTAGCAGAGTCTTTGGGGTTCTCTAAGTATACCATCATGTGATCTGCGAAAAGTGACAATTTGATTTCTTCATTTCCTACTCTAATTCCTTGGATCTCTTTCTCGGCTCTTATTGCCAAGGCTAGAGTTTCTAGTACTATATTGAATAGTAATGGTGATAGTGGGCAACCTTGTTACACTCCTGATCTTACAGGGAAAGGTTCTAGTTTATCACCATTACATATGATGTTTACTGAAGGTTTTAAATATATGCTCCTTATTATTTTAAGGAATAGTCCATTTATTTCTATACTCTCAAGCGTTTTTAGTAGGAATGGATGTTGGATTTTATCAAATGCTTTTTCTGCATCTATTGAGATGATCATATGGTTTTTATTAATTTGATTATTAATATGGTCAATTATACTAATAGTTTTCCTAATATTAAACCAGCCCTGCATTCCTGGTATAAATCCCACTTGGTCATAGTGTATTATCCTGGGGATGATTTTCTGAAGTCTTTTTGCTAATATCTTATTTAAGATTTTAGCATCAATATTCATTAAGGAAATTGGTCTATAATTTTCTTTCTCAGTTTTCAATCTACCTGGTTTAGGTATCAGTACCATGTCTGTGTCATAGAAGGAATTTGGTAGGACTCCTTCAATCCCTATTTTTTCAAATAGTTTACATAGCATTGGAGTTAGTTGTTCTTTAAATGTTTGGTAGAATTCACCTGTAAATCCATCTGGTCCTGGGGACTTTTTCTTAGGAAGTTGGTTAATAGCTTGGTCTATTTCTTTTTCTGAGATGGGACTATTTAGACTACTTACTTCTTCCTCTGTTAATCTGGGCAAGCTATATTTTTGAAGGTATTCTTCCATTTCATTTAAGTTATCGAATTTATCGGCATAAAGTTGAGCAAAGTAGCTCCTAACTATTGTTCTAATTTCCTCTTCATTAGTGGTGAGTTCACCCTTTTCATTTTCAAGACTATCAATTTGCTTTTTCTCTTTCCTTTTTTTAATCAGGTTTACTAAGGGTTTGTCTATTTTGTTGGTTTTTTCATAAAACCAACTCTTAGTTTTATTAATTAATTCAATAGTTTTTTACTTTCAATTTTATTAATCTCACCTTTTATTTTTTGAAGTTCAAGTTTTGTGTTTGTCTGGGGGTTTTTAATTTGTTCCTTTTCTAGCAATTTTAGTTGTAAGCCCAATTCGTTGGCCCTCTCTTTCTCTATTTTATGCAAGTAGGCCTGTAGAGATATAAAACTTCCCCTTAATACTGCTTTGGCTGTATCCCACACATTTTGGTATGATGTCTCATTATTGTCATTTTCTCGGGTGAAGTTATTAATTATGTCTATGATTTGCTGTTTTACCCAATCATTCTTTAGTATAAGATTATTTAGTTTCCAATTATTTTTTGGTCTATTTTCCCCTGGCTTTTTATTAAATGTTATTTTGATTGCATTATGGTCTGAAAAGGATGCATTTACTATTTCTGCCTTACTGCATTTGATTTTGAGGTTTTTATGCCCTAGTATATGATCAATTTTTGTATAGGTTCCATGAACTGCTGAGAAGAAAGTATATTCCTTTCTGTCTCCATTTAGCTTTCGCCATAGATCTATCATAGCAAACTTTTCTAGTATTCTATTTACCTCTTTGACTTCTTTTTTATTTATTTTGTGGTTTGATTTATCTAACTCTGAGAGTGCAAGGTTGAGATCTCCCGCTATTATAGTTTTGCTATCTATTTCCTCTTGCAGCTCTCTTAATTTCTCTTTTAAGAATTTAGATGCTGCACCACTTGGTGCATACATGTTTAATATTGATACTGCTTCATTATTGATGCTGCCCTTTAGCAGGATATAATGCCCTTCCTTATCTCTTTTAATTAGATCAATTTTTGTTTTTGCTTGATCTGAGAAGAGGATGGCTACTCCTGCTTTTTTGGTTTTGCCTGAAGCATAATAGATTCTGCTCCACCCTTTTACTTTTAGTTTGAATGTCTCACCCTGTTTCAGGTGTGTTTCCTGTAAACAACATATAGTAGGATTCTGACTTTTAATCCAGTCTGCTAACTGCTTCCTCTTTATGAGGCAGTTTGCCCCATTCACATTTATGGTTAGAAGGACTAATTCTATATTGCTTGCCATCCTATTAACCCCTGCTTATGCTTTTCCCCTTTCCTTCCCTTTTACCCTCCTATCCAGTATTAAACTGGTGAACACCACTTGCTTTTCACAGCCCTCCCTTTTTAGGATCCCTCCCCCATCTTAAAGATCCTCCCCTTATTTTACCCCTTTTCCTCGAAATTACTGTATTCCCTTCCCCTTAGCTTACTCCTTCCCTTTCACTTTTCAATGAAGTGGAAGAAGTTTCACCATAAATCAAATATGTCTATTGATGCACGCTATGTTCATCTCCCCCCTTTCTTTCTCTCAGATATAATAGGTTACCTTTGCCTCTTCATGAGATGTAGTGCCACCACTTTACACTTTTTTATGATATAATCTCCTTTCCACCTCTAGTTTCTAAGACAAATTGTACATATGTTCTTTACATATTTTTTGGACAGAAGTATAGTTCTCAAGATTTCTTTTTACCTTTTTAGAAATCTCTTGAGTTCTGTATTTGAAGATCAAACCTTTTATGTAGGTCTGGTTTTTTCATCAAAAATAGATGGAATTCATTTATTTTGTTAAATGTCCATCTTCTTCCCTGGAAAACGATGCTCATTTTTGCTGGGTAAGTTATTCTTGGCTGCATACCAAGTTCCTTAGCCTTTCGGAATATCATGTTCCAGGCCCTTCGTTCTTTTAATGTGGACGCTGCTAGATCCTGGATTATCCTTATTGTGGATCCTCCATATCTGAATTGGTTTTTTCTAGCAGCTTCCAATCAATCTTTTCCTTTGTCTGATGGTTCTTGAACTTGGCCACTATATTTCTTGGCGTTTTGATTTTAGGGTCCCTTTCAGTAGGTGATCGATGAATTTTTTCAATGTCTATTTTACCCTCTGTTTCCAGGATGTCTGGGCTGTTCTCTTTGATAATTTCCTCGAAAATGGTGTCCAAGCTCTTTTTTTCCCTCCCATTTTTCAGGGAGTCCGATTATTCTCAAATTGTCTCTCCTGGCTCTGTTTTCCAGGTCTGTTGTCTTTCTGGTAAGGTACTTGACATTCTTTTCAATTGTTTCATTTCTCTGGTTTTGCTTGACTACCTCTTGGTTTCTCCTTGAGTCATTCATTTCTACTTGTTCCAGTCTAATTTTCAATGATGTATTTTCTTCACTCACTTTTTTTATATCTCTTTGTAATTGTCCAATTGAGTTTTTATCTTCTATGGAATTTTTTTCCATTTTATCCATTTTATTTTTTAGAGAGCTGATTTCTTTTTCCAGCTCACTAATCCTGTTTTCCTTGGAGTTGTTTACCTTTTCCAGCTCACTAATCCTGTTTTCCTTGGAGTTGTTTACCTTTTCCAGCTCACTAATCTTGTTTCTCAATGATTTGATTTCTTTATCCACTCTGTCTTTGAATGCATGGGATGACTTCTCCAGGCTCTCTTGCCAAGCTTCCCTTTCCTTTTCCCATTTCTCTTCCAGCTCTCTTGTGAGAGCTTTTTTGATTTCCTCTATGAGGTTCTTTTGTATTGAGGAGCAGCTTATATCCCTCCCGGGGGATACATCTGGGGACAGTCTGTTCCTAGTCTCCTCAGCATTTGAAGTCTGCTCCCTCTCCACACAGAAGCTGTCAATGGTTAGAGCCCTTTTGAATTTTTTTTTTCATTTTGTCAGAGTAGATATCAAAGATGTTTTGCTGGGGATGGGGCTGGATGGTATTAATGGGCTTCCTCTACAGATTGGGGGTAGGGCAGCAGAGAGCCACTAACAGAACAGCAATGACTGTACTGAGTCTGCGCTCTGAGGCTCCGAGAATGCACCGAGTCAGTCCAGATGGGGGTTGGGGGTGGCCGGGCTCTGAGAGATGCGGGCTTTCTGGGGTTTTAATCTTCACCTCTGGTGTTTACACCCTCTCCCCCACTCCTGGCTTGCTGCCAAGACGGAGCATCCACACTGGGGCAAAAGCCCTTTCACAGAAATGGCAGAGATCACACCCCTCCCCCTCTGGTCTGAGCTGTGTGAGCTGCCTGTCTTGCTCTGGCTGCCTGCCCTCAGACTGTGCCCACTCTGATTGACCCTCCCCCGAGCAAACACAGACCTTTTCTGGCGACTTTCAAGGATGTCTTCTCTTGGTGATATTTTGTGGATTTCTTTCTGGGTCAAGCATTATGTCAGAGGCTTGTCATGAAGTAAGTTCTGAGAGAAAACAAGGAGCTCAAGCAGCTCTCTGCCTCCACGCCGCCATCTTGGCCGGAAGTCCATATATAGCTTCTTAAAAAGTAGATCTGGCAAAATTGAAAAAGAAAACAACTTTCTGAAAAACAGAATTTGAGAAATGTGGAAAAACATAGAACAAAACAACTCATTTAAAAGTTCAACTGGGTAAATTGAAAAAGAACTAAAAAAGGTAACTGAAGAAAAGCGTTCACTAAAAATCAGAACTGAGTTGAGATTAATAAAATTGAAAGTAAAAAAAAAAAACTATTGAATTAATAAAAAAAACTAATAATTGGTTTTACAAAAAAACAACAAACTAGATACATTTTTAATTAATTTAATTTGAAAAAGTAAAGACAAAAATCAAAATTTTAGACTCAAAAATGAAAAGGGAGAACATTCCAGTAATGAAGAGAAAATGGAGTAATAATTAGGAATTATTTTGTCCAATGTTATGCCAATACATTTGATAACCTAAGTGAAATGTAGGAAAACTTACAAACATATATAGATGACCCAAATTAACAGAAGAGGAAATAAATTACTTAAGCAGTCCCATTTTAGAAAAAGAAATAAAACAATCTATTAATCAACCCCCCCCCCAAAAAAAAAAAATCCCCAGAATCAGATGGATTTACATGTGAATTCTACCAAACATTTACATTATTGGTGGGACTATGAACGGATCCAACCATTCTGGAGAGCAATTTGGAACTATGCTCAAAAAGTTATCAAACTGTGCATATCCTTTGACCCAGCAGTGTTTCTACTGGGCTTATATCCCAAAGAGATCTTATAGGAGGAAAAGGGATCCACATGTGCAAAAATATTTGTACTGGCAAGAAACTGGAAACTGAATGAATGCCCTTCAATTGGAGAATGGCTGAATAAATTATTTTATATGAATATTATGGAATATTATTGTTCTGTAAGAAACGACCAACAGGATGATTTCAGAGAGGCCTGAGGAGACTTGCATGAACTGAAGCTAAGTTAAATGAGCAGAACCTGGAGATCATTATATACTATAAAAACAAGATTATATGATGATCAGTTATGATGGAAGTGTCTCTCTTCAACAATGAAATCATTCAAACTGGTTCCAATTGTTAAGTCATGAAGAGAACCATCAACACCCAGAGAGAACAATGTGGGAACTGAGTGTGGTTCACAACATCATTTCACTCTTTTTGCTCTTGTTTGCTTGCATTTTATTTTGCTTCTCTCTCTCTCTCTCTCTTTTTTTTTTTTTAACTGATTGATTTTATTTTTCTTGTGTGGCATGATGATTATATAAATATGCATGCATATATTGGATTTAACCTATATTTCTACCCTGTTTAGCATGTATTGAACTACATGTCATCTAGAGGAAAACATGGGAATAGGGGAGAAAATTGAAATACAAGGTTTTGCGTGGGTCTAATATTGAAGAATCATCCACGCATATGTTTTGAAAAATAAAAAAGCTTTAATTTACACAAAAAAATAACTGTCAGTGTCAATGTCTGATAAATATTTCTTTCACGTTTCCTTCTTTCAATGTCTGTTTTTTCATTCCTTAATTTGTCTCCTTACTGTTGATTTATTTTATTTCTTATGATTTTGTATTATATCATCTTAAAACAATATACAATATTTAAGATATTCCAAAACATAAACATTTTTTGTTTATGATTGCCTGGGTCATGTGACAGATTAAGTCAATGATGTATCAATCCCAGCTTCATAATTATGGGTCATAATTTTGGTGGAATTCTTTTCCAGAAGGATCAGGTACCAAGGGAAAAATTAATTCAATTTATTTCTACCAACTATAAGTTGCATAAAGTACACACAATCAGAAGCTTCTATCAGCATCTGTATAAGGAAAAAAGAAAACACTTAATCATTTATAAAGAAAATTAAGGAAAAAGAATAACTTGATATTTTAATTGTGATATTTCGTGTAGTCTTTTCTAATTTCTTGAACTGCAGGGAGCTAGGTAGCAAAGCGGATTTAGTGCTGGGGTTGGAGTCAAGAAAAGTCTAAGTCCGAATTTAGTCTCAGAATCTTTTACACTATGTATACTTGTGCCAGTCTTTTAACTACTTGTTTTCTATTATTTCCTATACTACAAAATGGTAAATAATGACAGCAGCAGAACTTATCAATCAGGCTTATTGTGAGCATGAAATAAAATAATATTTATGAAGCATTTAACATGGTTCCTGGCATACAGCAAATATTAAATAAATGCTAGCTATTATTTTTATCATCATCATCATCATCATCATCAATAATTACTTGTATCAGTATATTATAGTGAAATACTATGGATAGGATCATCTGATATAACATGCTCCAAGGTAAGCAAGGAATACAGTGAAAAGAGGAAGTTTCTGTCTCTCAGCAATTACATTTCCTGAAATGTAAAATGACTGTAGATTAAAGTATGTATAAAGTATAAAGTATGTATAATGTATGTATAAAGATTTATTAAGAAACACAGGAACCTAGAAGATATGTCTTTGGAGAAATGTACTACAAGTCTTTTGTAATTTATTCCATTTGTTGGACCTCAACATTTTAATTATCATTTATTCTCTTTGTTATCTTATGTATAAATATGTATTATTGTCTTATAAAATTAGAATATGAAGTATGGATTAATGTCAGAAAGAATAAAAGTAAACAATGTCCTGTTAGTGTTACATTCATATGAACCAAAAGCAAAGGTTCAATTAACTATGACATTAAAGGGAAACTAAGTATAATAAGCCAATTTAAATTCAAAGTGTTATTTTTTTTAAACTTCCGAAATAGTGTTATTTGGAGTGATAATCGTATCTGTAATAGTTATCTAATTCCAATGGACTGGGATATTTTGAGATTTATATTTTTCAGTGCAAATATTTACATTGTTAATTTATAAGCTTTTTTCCTCTTTCAATCTCTCCCTGTGCCTCACATGTTGCAAAGGTATTGCTGGAGGAAAACAGCACAACTGGACTCACTGGATCAATTAATTGCTAAGTCAAAGAGTTTTTCTTTTTCATCCTTCTTGAATTCTCTGTTTAAAAAATGTATTTGAATGTCTTGACAACACTTCTCTCCTAAAAGCCTTGTTTTTAAACAATAATAGCTTTTTATTTTTCAAAATACATGCAAAAATAATTTTCAACATTTGCCCTTGCAAATGTTCCAAAAAATTTCTTTTCCTCCCTTGTGCCTCCCTTTCTCAGACAGCAAGTAATCCAATATAGGTTAAACATTTTCCATTCTTCTAAAAATATTTCCACATTTATCATGAATACAAGAAAAATCAAATAAAAATGGAAAAAATTAGAAAGAAAAAAAGCAAGCAAACAAATAACAACAACAAAAGGTAAAAATACTATGCTGATAGACACATTCAGTCTCCATTGTTCTCTTTCTGGATACAGATAGCTTGTTACATCACAAGTCTATTGGAATTGCCCTGAATCATCTCATTGTTGAAAAGGGCCAAGTTCATCACAGTTGATCATCACATAATCTTATTGTTGCTATGTACAGTGTTCTCTTGGATTTATTCATTTCACTTAGCATCCGTCAGTTCATTTAAGCCTTTCTAGGCTTTTCTGAAAATAGTCTACTAATCATTTCTTATAAAACAATAATATTACATTACATTCACATACTATAATTTGTTCATCCATTTCCTAACTGATCCACTCAATTTCTAGTCTCTCGTTACAAAAGGGGCAGCTAAAAACATTTTTGCACATGTGGGTCTTTTTTCTTCTTTTATGATTCTTTGGGATACAGACCCAGTAGAAATATTGTTGAATCAAAGGGTATATATAGTTTGAGAGCCCTGTAGGCATAGTGCCAAATTTTTCTTTAGAATGGTTGGACCATTTCACAACTTCTTCTACCATGTATTAGTGTCTCACTTTTCCCACACACTTTTGACATTTATTATTATATTTTCCTGTCATCTTAGCCAACTTGAGAGGTGTGAAGTGGTATCTCAGAGTTGTCTTAATTTGCACTTCTCTATGAATAGTGATTTAGAGCATTTTTTCACATAATTAGAAATGGCTTTACTTTTTTTCATTTGAAAAGTGTCTGTTAATATCCTTTGACCATTTATCAATTGAGAAATGTCTTTCTAAGCCATTTTTTGTGATATTGTTCTTTCCTGGTTCTCCTAGGAGACTGACTCTTCTCATTCTCCCTAAATAAATTTATCATCTGTGTTCTGATTACATGTGTAATAGGTCTATTCCCTGAAGTCTCTTTACTTTTCTTAGCACAATTTTTGGAAAATGTAAAGTGCAAAATAAATATTTCTTTATTGATTTTGAAAGTGAATGTAGGGGTGATTGTATGATCTATTTTCCTGAATACACAAAAGGAGTTGGCAACAAGGTATGTGAAGAAGGATTATTAATATTGAAGAAAAGGAACACTTTTCTACAAGAAATTGGAATAAGAAGGATTCGAGAACAATTATATCAAGGGGATTTGAGATATAGAAAAGAGACAGGTTGCAGCAAGGTCCTCAGCACTAAAGGCAATAATGTGGTAGCCTTGTGGATAAATAGTAAGTTTTAAAAGGCTTCTATGAGAAGTGATCAATTAGGAAGAAGTAAAAATTATTACCTTTCTATATCTAGAGCTCAGTTGATTTGAGATAATAAGAATTTGTAACCCACAAGAAACCAGTTTCATGATTTACTTCAGCTCCTTTCAGCAGTCCATGAGTAAGAGTAGAGAAGATAGATGATGAGAGTTGAGAATTGTCCTGGACATTGGTTTGGCAAGATAGAAATATGGGTATGACAAAAGAATAAAGTTATTCAGAGTAGAGAAATCTGTAATATTGAACTGGTTGAGTAAAAGAACAATATTGGAATGTAAAGAAATGGAGGGCATAGAGAAAGAAGAAAATTAATAAGAGAATAATAATGGGAATATTTAGACTGATAGAATGATGTAATGCTTCTTTTAAGTCAACTTCCATTGAAATGAAGGTGGTGTCATTTGAGTAAATTGCAAAAGTCAGGCACAGGCAGTAATTGGAAATATCAACACTATTGGTAGTGGTGATGGTACTAGTGTGTATGTGTACATAGGTATGTGTCACATTGTAATGTCAGGGCTAGCTTTCTGGACGTCCTCTGGAAGCGCCTTGGTCTCAGCAGGATGGACACCACGAGAATTGGTCAAGAATAGAGTCTAGATTCTTTACTCTGGCCCAGTCTTAATCTATGTGCAGGAGGCATGAGAGCTACCATGAGGCTGGTCAAAGATAGAATGTCTATCTTCCAGTCCTTCTTAGCCCTTATATACCTTATTGTAATTACATCATTACAGCATACTGATTATGTGTGAACTTGAGAACCATTACATCACCATAAGTATATATGTGAGCTAGAGAACCATCATCTCATCAATTCCATTGAGTTAATAATCTTGCTTCAAGCATACTTATCGCAAGTATACTTTTCTCCAAAGTTTTGCCCTCTACATGGGATGTCATAATCAGTCAATCATTTGATGTTAACATGCTTAGACCCTGGTCTTATAACCCTAGAGTTCTTTTACATAGTGGATTTAGAAAGATAAGAAACTAGAATTTAGAAACACAATTTAGAAAGACAAGAAACTAGAAGAAATTACCTATTTATATCATTACAAGTTATTTCTATGCTTAAGAATTATTACAAAATCATTAAAAAGAAAATTGTGCTACAGTTTGATTTTTTGAGTTATGAAATATAAGAATCCCAGATTAATATATAATATTTAATACCATTTTTGCCATGAATTAATGCTTATTATTTTTGTCTTTTCCAGAACTGTTATAGAGATATATTAGTTTCATAAATAACAAATTCAGGCATTCAATTCCATCATTGATCAACTGGAAGTGAGTTGGATCTTCTTTATGTTGAAGATATCCACTTCCATCAGAATATATCTTCATACAGTATTGTTGTTGAAGTGTATAGTGATCTTCTGGTTCTGCTCATTTCAGCTCACTCAGCATCAGTTCATGTAAGTCTCACCAAGCCTCTCTGTATTCATCCTGATGGTCATTTCTAACAGAGCAATAATATTCCATAATCTTCATATACCATAATTTACCCAACCATTCTCCAATTGATCTACATCCATTCGTTTTCCAGTTTCTAGCCACTACAAAAAGAGCTGCCACAAACATTTTGTCACATACAGGTCCCTTTCCCATCTTTAGTATTTCTTTGGGATATAAGCCCAGTAGTAGCACTGCTGGATCAAAGGGAATGCACAGTTTGATAACTTTTTGGGCATAGTTCCAAATTGCTCCCCATAATGGCCGGATTCTTTTACAACTCCACCAACAATGCATCAGTGTCCCAGTTTTCCCACATCCCCTCCAACATTCATCATTATTTGTTCCTGTCATCTTAGCCAATCTGACAGGTGTATAGTGGTATCTCAGAGTTGTCTTAATTTGCATTTCTCTGATCAGTAGTGATTTGGAACACTTTTTCATATGAGTGGATATAGTTTCAATTTCATCATCTGAGAATTGTCTGTTCATATCCTTTGACCATTTATCAATTGGAGAATGGTTTGATTTCTTATAAATTAGGGTCAGTTCTCTATATATTTTGGAAATGAAACCTTTGTCATAACCTTTAACTTTAAAAATATTTTCCCAATTTGTTACTTCCCTTCTAATCTTGTTTGCATTAGTATTGTTTGTACAGAAACTTTTTAGTTTGATGTAATCAAAATCTTCTATTTTGTGATCAATAATGATCTCTAGTTCTCCTCTAGTCATAAATTAATTCCTCCTCCACAGGTCTGAGAGGTAGACTATCCTCTGTTCCTCTAATCTATTTATGATCTCATTCTTTATGCCTAAATCATGGACCCATTTTGATCTTATCCTGGTATATGGTGTTAAGTATGGATCCATATCTAATTTCTGCCATACTAATTTCCAGTTTTCCCAACAGTTTTTTCCAAATATTGAATTTTTATCCCTAATGTTGGTATCTTTGGGTTTGTCAAAGATTAGATTGCTATAGATGTACCCTTTTTTGTCCTTTGTATCTAATCTGTTCCACTGATCTACCGGTCTATTTCTTAGCCAATACTAAATGGTTTTGGTGACTGCTGCTATATAATATAGCTTTAGATCAGGTACACTTAGACCACCTTCCTCTGACTTTTTTTTTTTCATTAGTTCCCTTGCAATTCTCGACCTTTTATTCTTCCATATGAATTTTGTTGTTATTTTTTCTAGGTCATTAAAATAGTTTCTTGGGAGTCTGATTGGTATAGCACTAAATAAATAGATTAGTTTGGGGAGTATTGTCATCTTTATTATATTCGCTCGGCCTATCCAAGAGCACTGAATGTCTTTCCAATTATTTAAATCTGACTTTATTTTTGTGGCAAGTGTTTTGTAATTTTTCTCATATAATTCCTGACTATTCTTTGGTAGATGGATTCCCAAATACTTTATACTCTCAACATTTGTTTGGAATGGAATTACTCTTTGTATCTCTTGCTGTTGCATTTTGTTGGTGATATATAAAAATGCTGAGGATTTATGTGGATTTATTTTGTATCCTGCCACTTTGCTAAAATTCTGAATTATTTCTAATAGCTTTTTAGCAGAGTCTTTGGGGTTCTCTAAGTATACCATCAAGACATGAATTTTCTTGATGGTTCTGATATTAATTAGATATATGATCAGGGAAAATCATTTAATTTTTATGGGCCTCAATTTTCTTACTCTTTTAAATGTGATTATGAAGATAGTTGGACTACCAATATTTAATATCCCTTCAAGCTCTAACTTATGATTCAATATGATGCTTTTAAATACAAGAGAAAATGAAATTGATATTAGACCAATTGGATTTGAGAAAAAAGGACAGTTCATTTTCATAGAAAGCATATAAAATCATAAATTTAAAAATATAAGAAAACGTAATCTACTTAGTACAACTTTCTCGTTTTACAGAGTAAAAACAACTAAGTCCAGACTGGTTGTATGACTTGCCAAATAGTTAATGGTAAAGATGGGATTCAGAACAAAGGGCTCTGACTTCAAAGTCAAGGATGTTTCTACTGTATCATGCATTAGACATAGTTTACTAAGAACAAATGAAAGAAAAAAAAAAAGACACGTGTGCCAATCTGTAACCTAATCAGGCAGGTTCCTTTGCTTTAGATTTTGGAAAATGTCATGGTATATGTAAGTGAGGTCTAACCAGAAGATAATTACAACAAAAAAAAATTACACACACACACACACACACACACACACACACACACACACACAAAATCACACAGACACATGCATGCACCTATGTCTCTGTCTCTGTCTCTGTCTCTCTCTTTCTCTCTCTCTGTCTGTCTGTCTATCTATCTATCTATATGCATGTGTTATGTTTGTATATATGTGTATATATACATATATGTATGTATGCATAATCAGGAATAAACACAGGGAATTAACATTTTTTGTAAGTGTTTCAGTTTTTGGTAAATATCTCCCAGGTATATTTGAACATATTTTGATAACTAGGAACATTTTGAATGTTAGATAAGCCAAAATCCTACAGGAAACTGGATTACATGTCCCCTGTGTTATCTTAATTTACTGATATCAGTTTAGGGATGTGTGTCAACTAATTAAATAACTTATGCTTCTACCCATTAGTTATAGCCTTTCTTCTCTTTCTGTCATCATAATTTTCATAATCATTTTAATTACAATAGCTAAAATACAACAAAATGAGAAGCCTGATTGGTATACTACACAAACTCTACATTCTTTTCAATTTCAGGATATCCAATGATATTCCAAATGACAGATAGCTTTTTTTTTTTTTTTTTTTTTTTTTTTTTTGTGAGGCAATTGGGGTTAAGTGACTTGCCTAAATGTCTGAGGGATCATTTGAACTCAGGTCCTGCTGACTTCAGGGTAAAAATCTAGCTGCCCTTGACAGATAGCTTTTTAAAGCTGGAATTCTTTCTACCTTCTGCCATCCCAGGGTTCTCCCAATAGATTTCACTGTATATAATTAAATACTTGTTGAAGTTGCAAATTCATATCCCTCTCTAGTAAGTAGAGAAAACCCTCCAAAAGTAAAAAGGAACTGCCATATTTGACATAATGAAATTAGCTCCCATTTTAATCTAAGGAGGAGGCATCCATTTTAGTCATTTCCTTTTTCTTCAAAGGTTAAAACAAACAAATGAATAAACAAACAAAAACACAAACAAAAAAAGCTTTGAAAAGACAAATTACAAGTAAAATTCAAAAGTTGTCTCAAGTCACCAGGAAATTGATTGATTGCTGAGGCAGAAGAGTGATCTCCCAGACAACTGAATAATCCAGTTTCTTGAGATTTTTCTCTAAGTAAATTGCATTATCATTATAATAAAATAATTTTATTTTTATTGAGCCATTTAAAACAGTAAAAAAAGACACTAATAGGTAGTATATTCATAATCATTCCAGTCAAGAAGCCAAAATTCTGGTCTTCTGCTGGATTATTTTAATAATTTGACCTATAAGTTTTCAGCTGTTAAAAAGCTTTTTTAAAAAAAATTATTTTATTTTTACAAAAAATTTATGCATAGGTAATTTCCCAGCATTGATAATTGCAAAACCTTTTGTTTCAACTTTTCCCCTCCTTCCTCCCACCCCTTCCCCCAGATGGCAGGTTAACCAATACATGTTAAATATGTGAAAGTATAAGTTAAATACAATATGCATATACATGTTCAAACAGTCATTTTGCTGTACAAAAAGAATTGGACTTTGCAACAGTGTACAATTAGCCTTTGAAGGAAGTAAAAAATGTAGGCAAACAAAAATATAGGAATTGGGAATTTTATGTAGTGATTCATAGTCAACTCCCAGAGTTCCTTTGCTGGGTGTAGCTGGTTCAGTTCATTACTGCTCTATTGGAACTGATTTGGCTCATCTCATTATTAGAGAGGACCTCATCCATCAGAATTGATCATCATATAGAATAATCTCCTGCTCCTTCTCATTTCACTCAGCAGCAGCTCATGTAAGTCTCTCCAGGCCTTTCTGAAATCATCCTATTGGTCATTTATTACAGAACAATAATATTCCATAATATTCATATACTACAATTTATTCAGCCATTCTCCAATTGATGGGCATCCACTCAGCTTCCAATTTCTGGCCACTACAAAGAGGGCTGCCACAAACATTCTTGCACATCTTTAAAATCTCTTTGGGATATAAGCCAAGTAACACTGCTGGATCAAAAGGTATACAGTTTGATAACTCTTTGAGCATAGTTCCAAATTGCTCTCCAGAATGGCTGGATGTATTCACAATTCCACCAACAATGTATCAGTGTCCCTGTTTTCCCACATCCCTTCCAACATTCTGCATTACCTTTCCTTGTCATTCTAGCCAATCTGACAGATGTGTAGTAGTATCTCAGAGTTGTCTTAATTTGCATTTCTCTGATTAATAATGACTTGGAGCATCTTTTAATATGGCTAGAAATAGTTTCAATTCCTTCGTCTGAGAATCATCTGTTCATATCCTTTGACCATTTATCAATTGGAGAATGGCTTGATTTCTTATAAATTGGAGTCAGTTCTCTATATATTTTGGAGTTGATGCCTTTATCAGAACCTTTGACTGTAAAAATGTTTTCCCAGTTTATTGCTTCCCTTTTAATCTTGTCTGAATTAGTTTTGTTTGTATAAAAACTTTTCAATTTCATATAATCAAAATTTTCTATTTTGTTATCAATAATGATCTCTAGTTCTTCTTTGGTCATAAATTCCTTCCTCTTCCACAGGTCTGAGAGGTAAAATATCCTATGTTCTTCTAATTTATTTATTATCTCATTCTTTATGCTTAGGTTATGAACCCATTTCGACCTTATCTTGGTGTACGGTGTACGGTGTTAAGTGTTAAGTGCCTAGTTTCTGCCATACTATCCATGTGTCTTTATAGTTCTATATGTACATTTGTTTAAAGTTTCCATTGTAGCAATTATCTGACCCCATTACTGGTCCTATTATAATTCATTATAGCAAATGTGTTACTTGGTGTGAAGTGCTTTGATGTGTGATGAGGTAGTATGAAGATATTTTCTTCCAACAACAGTATCTATGCTCATGTCTTCCTTTTTATTTTATTTTTGAAATTCTAGTTCAAAGTATTGTTATAAATATGGCATGCAGTATTTGATCAGATCTGTCCGGGAGGTATGTGGTCTTCTTTTAAATATGGGAATGAATCTCATTATTCTGTGAGCAGTTGATCATTCTGCAAATTTGTGATGTATATGTACAAATTAGTGCAAATATGTTAACAGCTGTCTGACAACTTAAGAAAATGGCACATGTATAATATCAAAGTACAATGACTTTATCTTTTTCTAGTTGTTTTTCTAGATGTCTAGTTGGACATCTGCTTTATCTGAAGAATTATATCATTCCTGTCTTCCCTCCCTCCCTTATTCTTGCTATCTTGTATTGCTCCATTTGGTGCATTTATAAGTCCGAAGACTAAACTTTAATTTAACCTTCTCTTTATACTATTAGTAATTGATCATTCTCGTGTTGCATATATGCAGATAAGATAAGTTTTTAAAATTATTTTAAATATAATTTTATTGACTTCCAGCCAAGATGGCGGTGTGGAGGCAGTCAGCTGCTTGAGCTCCTCGTTTTCTCTCAGAACTTACTTCATGACAAGCCTCTGACTTAATGCTTGACCCAGAAAGAAATCCACAAAATATCACCAAGAGAAGACATCCTTGAAAGTCACCAGAAAAGGTCTGTGTTTGCTCGGGGGAGGGTCAATCAGAGTGGGCACAGTCTGAGGGCAGGCAGCCAGAGCAAGACAGGCAGCTCACACAGCTCAGACCTGAGGGGGAGGGGTGTGATCTCTGCCGTTTCTGTGAAAGGGCTTTTGCCCCAGTGTGGATGCTCTGTCTTGGCAGCAAGCCAGGAGCAGGGGAGAGGGTGTAGACACCGGAGGTGAAGATTAAAACCCCAGAAAGCCCACATTTCTCAGAGCCCGGCCACCCCCAACCCCCATCTGGACTGACTCAGTGCGTTCTCGGAGCCTCAGAGCGCAGACTCAGTACAGTCATTGCTGTTCTGTTAGTGGCTCTCTGCTGCCCTACCCCCAATCTGTAGAGGAAGCCCATTAATACCATCCAGCCCCATCCCCCCCAAAACAGACCAATTGTTTCTCTTGTCAGTTTGTTTTCTTTGATTCCTACACTGACAAAATGAACAAAAAATTCAAAAGGGCTCTAACCATTGACAGCTTCTGTGTGGAGAGGGAGCAGACTTCAAATGCTGAGGAGACTAGGAACAGACTGTCCCCAGATGTATCCCCTGGGAGGGATATAAGCTGCTCCTCAATACAAAAGAACCTCATAGAGGAAATCAAAAAGGCTCTCACAAGAGATCTGGAAGAGAAATGGGAAAAGGAAAGGGAAGCTTGGCAAGAGAGCCTGGAGAAGTCATCCCATGCATTCAAAGACAGAGTTGATAAAGAAATCAAATCATTGAGAAACAAGATTAGTGAGCTGGAAAAGGTAAACAATTCCAAGGAAAACAGGATTAGTGAGCTGGAAAAAGAAATCAGCTCTCTAAAAAATAAAATGGATAAAATGGAAAAAAATTCCATAGAAGATAAAAACTCAATTGGACAATTACAAAGAGATATAAAAAAAGTGAGTGAAGAAAATACATCATTGAAAATTAGACTGGAACAAGTAGAAATGAATGAATCAAGGAGAAACCAAGAGGTAGTCAAGCAAAACCAGAGAAATGAAACAATTGAAAAGAATGTCAAGTACCTTACCAGAAAGACAACAGACCTGGAAAACAGATCCAGGAGAGACAATTTGAGAATAATCGGACTCCCTGAAAAATGGGAGGAAAAAAAGAGCTTGGACACCATTTTCGAGGAAATTATCAAAGAGAACTGCCCAGACATTCTGGAAACAGAGGGTAAAATAGACATTGAAAAAATTCATCGATCACCTACTGAAAGGGACCCTAAAATCAAAACGCCAAGAAATATAGTGGCCAAGTTCAAGAACCATCAGACAAAGGAAAAGATATTGGAAGCTGCTAGAAAAAAAACAATTCAGATATGGAGGATCCACAATAAGGATAACCCAGGATCTAGCAGCGTCCACATTAAAAGAACGCAGGGCCTGGAACATGATATTCCAAAAGGCTAAGGAACTTGGTATGCAGCCAAGAATAACTTACCCAGCAAGAATGAGCATTGTTTTCCAGGGAAGAAGATGGACATTTGACAAAATAAATGAATTCCATCTATTTTTGATGAAAAAACCAGACCTACATAAAAGGTTTGATCTTCAAATACAGAACTCAAGAGATTTCTAAAAAGGTAAAAAGAAATCTTGAGAACTATACTTCTGTCAAAAAATATGTAAAGAACATATTACAATTTGTCTTAGAAACTAGAGGTGGAAAGGAGATTATATCATAAAAAAGTGTAAAGTGGTGGTACTACATCTCATGAAGAGGCAAAGGTAACCTATTATATCTGAGAGAAAGAAAGGGGGGAGATGAACATAGCGTGCATCAATAGACATATTTGATTTATGGTGAAAGTTCTTCCACTTCATTGAAAAATGAAAGGGAAGGAGTAAGCTAAGGGGAAGGGAATACAGAAATTTCAAGGAAAAGGGGTAAAATAAGGGGAGGATCTTTAAGGTGGGGGAGGGATCCTAAAAAGGGAGGGCTGTGAAAAGCAAGTGGTGTTCACCAGTTTAATACTGGGTAGGAGGGTAAAAGGGAAGGAAAGGGGAAAAGCATAAGCAGGGGTTAATAGGATGGCAAGCAATATAGAATTAGTCCTTCTAACCATAAATGTGAATGGGGCAAACTGCCTCAGAAAGAGGAAGCAGTTAGCAGACTGGATTAAAAGTCAGAATCCTACTATATGTTGTTTACAGGAAACACACCTGAAATAGGGTGAGACATTCAAACTAAAAGTAAAAGGGTGGAGCAGAATCTATTATGCTTCAGGCAAAACAAAAAAAGCAGGAGTAGCCATCCTCTTCTCAGATCAAGCAAAAACAAAAATTGATCTAATTAAAAGAGATAAGGAAGGGCATTATATCCTGCTAAAGGGCAGCATCAATAATGAAGCAGTATCAATATTAAACATATATGCACCAAGTGGTGCAGCATCTAAATTCTTAAAAGAGAAATTAAGAGAGCTGCAAGAGGAAATAGATAGCAAAACTATAATAGCAGGAGATCTCAACCTTGCACTCTCAGAATTAGATAAATCAAACCACAAAATAAATAAGAAAGAAGTCAAAGAGGTAAATAGAATACTAGAAAAGTTTGATATGATAGATCTTTGGCGAAAGCTAAATGGAGACAGAAAGGAATATACTTTCTTCTCAGCAGTTCATGGAACCTATACAAAAATTGATCATATACTAGGGCATAAAAACCTCAAAATCAAATGCAGTAAGGCAGAAATAGTAAATGCATCCTTTTCAGACCATAATGCAATCAAAATAACATTTAATAAAAAGCCAGGGGAAAACAGACCAAAAAATAATTGGAAACTAAATAATCTTATACTAAAGAATGATTGGGTAAAACAGCAAATCATAGACATAATTAATAACTTCACCCAAGAAAATGACAATAATGAGACATCATACCAAAATGTGTGGGATACAGCCAAAGCAGTAATAAGGGGAAGTTTTATATCTCTACAGGCCTACTTGCATAAAATAGAGAAAGAGAGGGCCAATGAATTGGGCTTACAACTAAAATTGCTAGAAAAGGAACAAATTAAAAACCCCCAGACAAACACAAAACTTGAACTTCAAAAAATAAAAGGTGAGATTAATAAAATTCAAAGTAAAAAAAAAACTATTGAATTAATTAATAAAACTAAGAGTTGCTTTTATGAAAAAACCAACAAAATAGACAAACCCTTAGTAAACCTGATTAAAAAAAGGAAAGAGAAAAAGCAAATTGATAGTCTTGAAAATGAAAAGGGTAAACTCACCACTAATGAAGAGGAAATTAGAACAATAGTTAGGAGCTACTTTGCTCAACTTTATGCCGATAAATTCGATAACTTAAATGAAATGGAAGAATACCTTCAAAAATATAGCTTGCCCAGATTAACAGAGGAAGAAGTAAGTAGTCTAAATAGTCCCATCTCAGAAAAAGAAATAGACCAAGCTATTAACCAACTTCCTAAGAAAAAGTCCCCAGGACCAGATGGATTTACAGGTGAATTCTACCAAACATTTAAAGAACAACTAACTCCAATGCTATGTAAACTATTTGAAAAAATAGGGATTGAAGGAGTCCTACCAAATTCCTTCTATGACACAGACATGGTACCGATACCTAAACCAGGTAGATCGAAAACTGAGAAAGAAAACTATAGACCAATTTCCTTAATGAATATTGATGCTAAAATCTTAAATAAGATATTAGCAAAAAGACTTCAGAAAATCATCCCCAGGATAATACACTATGACCAAGTGGGATTTATACCAGGAATGCAGGGCTGGTTTAATATTAGGAAAACTATTAGTATAATTGACCATATTAATAATCAAATTAATAAAAACCATATGATCATCTCAATAGATGCAGAAAAAGCATTTGATAAAATCAAACATCCATTCCTACTAATAACGCTTGAGAGTATAGGAATAAATGGACTATTCCTTAAAATAATAAGGAGCATATATTTAAAACCTTCAGTAAACATCATATGTAATGGTGATAAACTAGAACCTTTCCCTGTAAGATCAGGAGTGAAACAAGGTTGCCCACTATCACCATTACTATTCAATATAGTACTAGAAACTCTAGCCTTGGCAATAAGAGCCAAGAAAGAGATCCAAGGAATTAGAGTAGGAAATGAAGAAATCAAATTATCACTTTTCACAGATCACATGATGGTATACTTAGAGAACCCCAAAGACTCTGCTAAAAAGCTAATAGAAATAATTCAGAATTTTAGCAAAGTCGCAGGATACAAAATAAATCCACATAAATCCTCAGCATTTTTGTACATTACCAACACAATCCAACAGCAAGAGATACAAAGAGAAATTCCATTCAAAATAACAGTTGATAGTATAAAATATTTGGGAATATATCTACCAAAGGAGAGTCAGGAATTATATGAGCAAAATTACAAAACACTTGCCACAAAAATAAAGTCAGATTTAAATAATTGGAAAGACATTCAGTGTTCTTGGATAGGCCGATCGAATATAATAAAGATGACAATACTTCCCAAACTAATCTATTTATTTAGTGCTATACCAATCAGACTCCCAAGAAACTATTTTAATGACCTAGAGAAAATAACAACAAAATTCATATGGAAGAATAAAAGGTCGAGAATTGCAAGGGAACTAATGAAAAAAAAAGTCAGAGGAAGGTGGTCTAAGTGTACCTGATTTAAAGCTACAGTCACCAAAACCATTTGGTATTGGCTAAGAAATAGACTAGTTGATCAGTGGCATAGGTTAGGTTCACAGGGCAAGATAGTGAATAAAAATAGCAATCTAATCTTTGACAAACCCAAAGATCCCAAATTTTGGGATAAGAATTCATTATTTGACAAAAACTGCTGGGAAAACTGGAAATTAGTATGGCAGAAACTAGGCATGGACCCACATTTAACACCACATACTAAGATTAGATCAAAATGAGTCCAAGATTTAGGCATAAAGAACGAAATCATAAATAAATTGGAGGAACATGGGATGGTTTACCTCTCAGACTTGTGGAGGAGGAAGGAGTTTGTGTCCAAGGGAGAACTAGTGACCATTATTGATCACAAAATAGAACATTTTGATTACACCAAATTAAAAAGTTTCTGCACAAACAAAACTAATGCAAACAAGATTAGAAGGGAAGTAACAAATTGGGAAAATTTTTTACAGTTAAAGGTTCTGATAAAGGCCTCATCTCCAAAATATACAGAGAATTGACTTTAATTTATAAGACATCAAGCCATTCTCCAATTGATAAATGGTCAAAGGATATGAACAGACAATTTTCAGATGATGAAATTAAAACTATTTCCACTCATATGAAAGAGTGTTCCAAATCACTATTGATCAGAGAAATGCAAATTAAGACAACTCTGAGGTATCATTACACACCTGTCAGATTGGCTAAGATGACAGGAACAAATAACGATGAATGTTGGAGGGGCTGTGGGAAAACTGGGACACTGATGCATTGTTGGTGGAGTTGTGAAAGAATCCAACCATTCTGGAGAGTAATCTGGAATTATGCCCAAAAAGTTATCAAAATGTGCTTACCCTTTGACCCAGCCATTGTACTACTGGGCTTATACCCCAAGGAACTACTAAAGAAGGGAAAGGGACCTGTATGTGCCAAAATGTTTGTGGCAGCCCTTTTCATAGTGGCTAGAAGCTGGAAGATGAATGGATGTCCATCAATTGGAGAATGGTTGGGTAAACTATGGTATATGAATGTTATGGAATATTATTTTTCTATAAGAAATGACCAACAGGAGAAATACAGAGAGGCTTGGAGAGACTTACATCAACTGATGCTGAGTGAAACGAGCAGAACCAGAAGATCATTATACACTTCAACAATGATACTGTACGAGGATGTATGCTGATGGAAGTGGATTTCTTCAACATAGAGAAGAGCTAATCCAATTCCAATTGATTAATGATGGACAGAACCAGCTACATCCAGAAAAGGAACACTGGGAAATGAATGTAAACTGTTATTTTTACCTTCTGAATCCAATTCTTCTTGTGCAACAAAAAATTCAGTTCTACACACATATATTGTATCTCGAATATACTGTAATATATTTAACATATATAAGACTGCTTGCCATCTGGGGGAGGGGGTTGGGGGAGGAAGGGAAAAAATCTGAATAGAAGTAAGTGCAAGGGATAATGTTGTAAAAAATTATCCATGCATATGTCCTGTCAAAAAATGTTATAATTATAAAATAAAATTAAAATTAAAAATAAATAAATAAATATCATTTTATTTTTCCAAATACATGCAAAGATAATTTTGTACTCCAAATTTTTCTCCCTCCCCACTCCAACCACAGAAAACAATCCAGTATAGGTTTAGCATGTGCAATTTTTATAAACTGTTTCCATACTCTTCATGCTCTGCAAGAAAAATCAGAACAAAAGGGGAAAAAAAAAACATGAAAAACGAAAAAAGCAACAACTTGCAAACAATCAAAAACAACAAAAGGTGAAATTACTATGTTTTGAAAGATATACACTCTCCATAGTTCTCTCTCTCTGGATTCATGTAACTCTTGATTCAAATTTATTGAAATTATCTTGAATCAACTAATTGTCCAAAAGGGCCAAGTCCAACATATTTGATCACCACATAATGTTATTTGTGATGAAAAAGAAATCTGGAAAATGGAGGATCTTAACTGATCTAAGAAGAGTAAATGAACAGATGGAAACTATGGAAACTCTTCAGCCTGGACTTCCATCTCCTACTCAGTTGCCAAGAGAATGGCCTCTTTGGGTTATAGACATTAAGGATTGTTTCTATTCTATCCCTCTAGATGAGGAGGATATGAAAAGATTTGCTTTTTCAGTGCCTAGTGTTAATTTGGCTGAGCCTTATAAAAGATATGAATGGACAGTTTTGCCACAGGGAATGAAAAACCGCCCTACTATATGCCAAATGCATGCTGCTGCTGCTCTTGCTCCAGTAAGAAAACATTTCCAAAAGTAATATTGTTACATTATATGGATGATATTTTGGGATGTGCACCTGAGGAATAAATGTTAGAAGCATGTCTACAAAAGACCATGGAAACACTAAAGTACTACAAACTACATATAGTTACACAAAAAATTCAAAGACATGCTCCTTTTCAATATTTAGGATATGAAGTATATCCTAAGACACTCACAGTACCAAAGCTTTCCTTAAGAACAGAGAAGTTGGACACCTTAAATGATTTCCAAAAATTAATAGGAGATATCCAATGGATGCGTCCAGTGTTAAGCTTAACTACCAATCAACTGCAACCTCTATATGACATTTTAAGGGAAGACAGTACTTTAAATTCACCACACTAGCTTACAAAGGAAGCACAAAAGACTTTGAAAGAAGTTGAATTGGCTTTATCCAATGTGGTTGAGTCACTCAAAAACCCTTGGAAATATCAGTTTTTGCTACAAAAGAGGCACCCATACCATAGCAGTCCTTCATCAAGGAGACAATGTGATTGAGTGGGTGAACCTCCCAGCACAACCAGAACAAAGCCTTACTCCTTACCCAGTGCATGTGGCTAGAATTATTATTAAAGGCTATTAAGAGAGTAGTATCTGGGATAAGTCCTGAAAAAAATACACATTCTATACTAATGCACAAATTAATGTATGCTGTGAGACCATCCCAGAATCGCAAATTTTATTGGCCACTGCTCCAAATTTTGCACATGGATATCCATTAAAAATAACCTGGCTACTACATAATTGGTGATGGATTTTTGAAGAAAAGGTTTTTAAGTTTCCTCTTAAAGGACCAACAATCTTTACAGATGCCTCCAAAGAAAATATTTGTGCTGTATCCTATCATGATTTAACCATAAAGAGAGTAGTCAGAACTCCTTTTCAGTCCACTCAGCAGAATGAATCATTTGCTATCATGCTAGCTCTTACTTATTACCCAGGAGACGTAAATATAATTACTGATTCAGCCTATTCAGTAGGTGTAGTACAAAGAATTTCCACAGCCCAAATAAAATTTGCAGCTTTTAGTATTTATCAGCTCTTTAAGGAACTTCAAGAGCAAGTGAGAAAAAATCCAGGCAATATTTATATCTTGCATGTCCACTCACATAGTGGACTTCCAGGTCCTATTTTTGATGGAAATTCAAAGGCAGACAGCTATTTACTATGCTCCTAGCTTCCTCTCTTGTTATTCCAAATTGTAAACATAAAGCTCGAGCAGCTTGATGATATTTAGAATGAGATTCTTGTGCTTCCTAAAATAAAGGAGTACTGGCTAACATAGTTAAAAAGCTAAAAGAATTTGTTCCTACTGTAGCACAGTGTCTTATTATCTCCTCTAACGAAGCATCTTTGTCTATTCCCCATATAATTCTCTAGCAAATCTCATTGGCATTTTCCTTAGCCAGATGTCTGGTTATTATTTCTGTAGCTGCATTTTCTCCAATAGTTCTTTTGACAGCAGTTTGTAAACATCCCAAAAAATCCACAAAAGGTTCATTGGGACCTTGCTCTATTTTAGTGAAAGCCTCTCCCTGATCTTTCTGTCCAGGGAGGGAACCCCAAGATTTTATTGCAGCTTTAGCAATTTGCTCATACACTATCATGGGATAATTACTCTGTTCTGAATAATTCTCTCCATACTGATCTTCACCAGCTAATTGCTCAAAAGTGAATTGTGTGTTAACTTCTGTTTCTATATTGCATCTAACTTGGATCTTACATAATTCATGAAACTCTGCAAGCCACAATAAGTTTTGTCCAGGTTCTAGACATGTCCTTGCTATGGATTTCCAATTATTCAGGGTTAGGACTTCATAAGACAAACCATCTATTAACATTTTAACATAAGCCGATGTAGCACCATAAAGGGTACAACCTTTTTTCAAATCTTTAATTTTATTCAAATCTAAAGGTGTATATTTTCTCCTTTTTTTGACCTACAGAGTCAATCCCTTCAATCACAGGATATGCATGTATAAAATCACTTATATCCTGTCCTTCTCTCTTAGCCTTAATCAATGCTTTTTTTCTAATCTTGTCACAAGCTGCTTCACAGGCGATTCTGTTTGTGTTTCTGCCTCTTCCCCTCCTCCTTCTTCCTCCACCCCTGAAGGTGGAGTTGATGTGGGCATGTCAATAATCTGCTCTCTAGGCGGGGTTCAAGCTTTTTCAACAGAATCAGTGTCATCACACCCTAATTACTCATTTAAATCCCCTTGCCTTTGAGCAAGATCTTGAACTTTCTTTTTTTTCCTCTGTTCATTTTTAAAACGTTTCCTTCTCTTACAACTTGCTCAATAGTTGAAGGCTAATTGAACTATGTTGTATATATAAAATACCTCTAGGGAAATTGAACAAAGCCCATTTTTTGTGTGAAATTCTTTCAACTGAAGTCCCACTAGCTTCCAGTTATCTACATTTAGTTTTTCTTCCTCTTAGAACCAAGGGGACATGCATTTTAATGTGTCCAAGAGTTTTTCAATCTGTTCCCAGGTTACAAGTAAACTCTGCTCCTCAATTATCTTAATAATACTCTCTATAGCACCACTCCTGAATGAGGGTGGAGCTGAGGCTGCCGCTGGGCTGGGGCTGAGTCGGCTGAGGTCGAGGGAATGTCTTTAGCTAACATCTGCCCCATTTCAGCTATTAGAGATTGCTGATTTAGTCCTTAACAAGGTAAGTTCCTTATTTGTCTATTAGAATATTCACCTAATCTCCTGGTCACCAGAGGACTTCAGTGGAGATAGGGTGTCTGTCCCTGTTCAGGCGCCAAAATGTGAAGGTCCGGGCTAGCTCCTCTGAAGGGCTCAGAATAAGTCCTTGTCAGGATAAGCAAAAGTCCTTGCCCAACGTTGGGCACCAAAATGTAATGGTCCTGTGGTCTCTATGTTATAATCCTTCTCTGGGAGGAGATCTCTTTTCTGTAAAGTCTTTTCCTCTGCTGTCCTAACTCTGTTCCACACTAGACTACTCCAGGCTCAATGTTGCTTCTTTTATTCTCGCAGAGAATGGACTGTGAGAACTCCCACAGCCAATGAACTTGCTCCTTTAAAATGTGTAAACTCCTCTAAATATGTAAACTCCTTTTCAGAAGTCTAAAGGTGTAAACTCCTCTTAAAGGCCGGAACCAAAGCTGTGAATTCTAAGCTAGAGAATTGCCCAGACAACCTGAGTTATCATCTTGTAATTCTAACAGTTATTGTTGCATCAAGTTCTTGTTTTATGAAAATATTTCCTATTTAAATTAGAAGAGATATTCTAATTGTAGGTGCTTAATACTAATTGTGACTTTTCTATATGCCAAGTTGACTTGATATTTTATCTGTGCCCTCCAGAAGAGTGACTTTTAAAATGTTTCTAATTTTATTTTTAATACATTAGACAACTATAAATGTCTAGGATCACAGATCACAACTTTCATGCTAAATGAGATCTCAGAGATCATATAGTCAGTTTCTCATTTTACAAAGGAAGAGCCAGAGAGATTAATGATTACTGATGGTAAGAATCAAAGGAAAGATTTCAACCCAGGTCCTCTTTCTCCAAAGGCCGTGATCTTTCTATAGTAGAGATCACATATAATGTACAAAATAAATATTAAGCAATTAAAAAAGCATTTTAAGTGCTTACTATAGTATATGCCATGTACAAAGAGCTGTAGATGAATAATTCATGGTACCTGCCCTAAGAGATTTAAGTGTTAAGTTGAATCAATAACTAAGGTGCCTTTAAATGTCTTCTCAAACTGTCAATTGTATGTTGCTGAAATCCTGACTGTTACATCCTGAATAGAATGTGGAAACTATGTTGCAAAGAAATATATAAATATGATTTTTGGTGCATTGGTGTGGGAATTCTCTCCCTTAATGCAGAGAACAATCCAACTATAATTTAACAAATGAGACTCAAAAAGATGAAATAACTTGTTCGTTCTTAATAGATAATAAGAATCCAGGGTAAGATTCATGATTCAAAGTCTGGGCACTCTTGCCCTTCATAATATATTTTGTTGTTGTTCAATCATGTCCGACTCTTTGCGGCATCTTTGGAATGTTTTCTTGGTAAAGATATTGGAGTCGTTTGTCACTTCTTTCTATAAGTCATTTTACAGATGAGGAACTGAGACAGCATGGTGAAGTGACTTGCCCAATGTCACAGGCTAATGAGTGTCTGAGGCCAAGTTTGAGAAATCTTCCTAATTTCAAGTCTAATACTCTCCACTTTACTATCTATAATACATTACACACAGATAATTAATATCTTTGAAAAATGAAATTTCACCTTCATTTTAATTTAGCATTACATGACTTTATATTTACATATAAATATGTGTATATACACACACACACACACATATATATATATAGATATATATACATATATATATCTATATCTATATATATATAAAATTATATTACATAAAAGGTAGCCCTATTCATCTAAAGATTTATAGATTTAGACCTAGGAAAGATATTAGAGACTAATTTACTTTTGGGACATTTTTTTCAAATTAAGTGAGGCTAAAGATATTTGGAACTGACCAAGATCACAGAGGTAATAAGTAGCCAAGCTGAGAGTTAAACTAATGACTTCTGACTCCAAACAGCACATATTTTCCTTTATTATATTGACAATTATTATATTCTCATATGAAAGTATTTTTAAAATATCTAATTATGTGAGAGAGTTACTTTCTAATAATGAATGTCACTGAGAAGCAAATTAGTACAACGAATAGAGTTGAGTTCAAATTGATTTCTTCCACAATCTAGTTGTGAGTTCTGGACAAGTCACTTATTGTCTCCATACTCCAAGGAAACTGCTATACAATAAACTTCAAAGAAAATATCAATTGGCATTGCAAGGAGTTTCTTCATTTTGGATTTTCCTGTACCAAGGCAATCCAAGATATAATCTCTATCTTTCATGAGACATCATTAAATAATATTTTGGGTTATTTTTCTAAATTAGATTTAACTATGATTTCATTGGTATAGGGAGTTCTTGATTTTCTAAGAAAATTCCCTTCAGCAACACAAAACAAAAATTCTGCAACTCAAAAACTTAGAAAGTTGCCAGCAGCACTGAGAGGTTAAGTGAATTGTCAAAAGCCACACAACTGGCATGTGTCAGAGGCAGCTGCATGTTCTTAAGGCCAGTTCTCTATTCAAAATGCCATGTTTCCATTCCGACTCTCTATGGCCTTTACACTTTAAAAATCACTTTTTTGTGTGAGGCAGTTAATAGAATCTGCCTATGTTATAGATAAGGAAACTGAAACTTAATAGTGCTGTCACTTATTCATGATTATGGAGTTATTAAGTGGGGAGAACTCAAATCAAAAATTTTAAGTCTATTGTCATGAGTCACTCTTTTATGAGACTTCCCTTTCCAGCCAAAAGCTAAACAGATTTCAATGATAAATTTCTTATTCAGTTATTTTTTTTTTTCGCCAGACAGAACTTAAGCCCCAGAGGATCTGACTTTAAAAACAGTTGTTTCTCCTCAGCCATAAAAATTTTTAAAAGGTTTTTAGTGATTTGCAACTGTAACTCTTTTTTTAAAAAAATTGTGATTTAGAAAACATCTTTATATTTTAAAGCTCAAATTATTTTACCACTTACATGTTCAATACACTTAATGAATTTTAAAAATCATTATATGTTGAAAATGCTTATTTTTCTAAATCCATTTTAGATTCACTGTATGATCTTTAAAGTAAAAATCCCTAACCACTTAACTCACACACACGACTTTTAATTAATTTATCATTCAAACATCCATGGGTTTATTGAAAGAAACAGCCATACTTTATGTGAGATATAATCTTTACTTACCATTTATATTTTCAGAAAGATTATGTTTTATTTTTGAATCTTTTTCTTTCAGGAGTATAGTTGCTCAGTTAGACAAACACTTCTGAATAGGACAAATTTTAATTTAAGATAACTTTTAGGTCACTTATTGACTTAAATTTTATGACATAGTAGATGTCTGCCTGTTTTTAACTTATATCTAAATATATTTCCACAGATGGACTTCACTATAGCTGATGACTTTAAAACAGAATATATTTTCCAGATTTCTTGTTATATTCCTCAGTTAGACACCTGGTCTCAACTATTTAATTACAGGAAGATTTAAGGCACTTTTCTCCTTAATTGGGAACTTAACACTGCACCAAAATTCCCCCCAAAATTGTTTAAGTGATTTACTTTCCTTTGTCTAGGCAGACAAATTGATAAATACATATGACAAAAGATAGAGTACAGGGATCTAAAATAAATTATACATTTGCTTTATTGCTTGGGACTAGGTAACTTAGTTTGATTAGTCCATTCTCCTAATGGGGTCAGGATCATAAACTTTATTTCCAAGAAGACCATTCAGCTTTGTTTTTTCCTTAAGCATAATCTGAACCTGTTAGCTCAAATGTTTTCCAAAGTATCACAATGAGAAGGAAGTATGAACAATGAGATCCTTGTAAACCCATCATTGATGCTGGAAAAATAATCTTTGGAATCATAAAATGTTGGAATTGAAAAGGACATTATAAATAATAAGAACTGAAGTTTTTCATTTAAGAAATAAGTAAATTGAGGTCAAAATTAATACATGACAAATTCAAAGAAATGTTTTATAGGAAAATTAGGAAATGCAGAGCATTTTCCTTATCAGACTGACAATTTGTGAATAAAAGTACAGAGCAAAGTTATATATAAAATGGATGATTTGCATTGCATTAAATTAAAAAGGTTTTGTACAAATAAAACAAATATAGTCAAGATAAGATGGAAAGCTGAGAATTGGGGGAGGCAAAATTTAAAAAGCAATTATCAGATAAAGGTCTCATATCTCAAATATATTATCAAAATAGTATCAAATCTTTAAGAATACTAATAATTGGGGCTGCTAGGTGGTGCAGTGGATAGAGTACTAGCCCTGAAATCAGGAGGACCTGAATTCAAATTTGGCTTAGACTCTTAACACTTCCAAGCTCTTGACCCTAGGTAAGTCCTAGGGTCTTGACCGCAATTGCCTCAGGAAAAAAAATTTAAAAAGAATATTAATAATTCTCCCATTGATAAATGGTGAAATGATGTGAACAGGCAGGTTTTTTATTATAACTTTTTATTTTCAAAACATATGCATGAAAAATCTTTCAACATAGACTCTTCCAAAACTTGTATTCCAAATTTTTCCCTCTCTTTCCCCATTCCCTCCACTAGATGGTAATTCAATATATGTTAAAGATGTTAAAAAATATATGTTAAATACAAAACATATACAAATGATATAAGTATCTTGCTATAACAGAAAAATCAGACCAAAAAGGAAAAAAATTAAGAAAATAAAATGCAAGCATAAAAACCAAAAGAGTGAAAATGCTATACTGTGATCCACACTCAGTTCCCACAGTCCTCTCTCTGGATGAAGATGGCTCTTTTCATCAGAAGATCATTAGAAATGACCTCAATCATCTCATTATTGAAAAGAACCATGTCCATCAGAATTGATCTTTATATAATCTTATGTGTCTATGTACAGTGATCTCCTGGTTCTGTTTATTTCACTTATCTATCATCAGTTCATGTAAGTCTCTCCAGGCCTCTCTGAAATCATCCTGTTGATTGTTTCTTATAGAAAAATAATATGCCATAACATTGATATACCAAAACTTATTCAGCCATTCTCCATTTGATAGGCATTCACACAGTTTGCAATTTCTTGCCAGTACAAAAAGGGTTTGCACATGTGGGACTCTGTCTCTCCTTTATGATCTCTTTGGAATATAAGCCCAGTAGAAACACTCCTGGATCAAAGGATATGCACATCTTGATAGCCCTTTGGGAATGAATAGTTCGAAATTGCTCTCCACAATGATTGGATCACTTCACAACTCAACCAGTCATGTATTAGCACCCCAATTTTCCCTTATCCTCTCCAAAATTCATCATTATGTTTTCCTGTCATCTTATCCAATTGAAGATATGTGTACTAGTACCACAATGTTATCTTAATTTGAATTTGTTTGATCAATAATGATTTAGAGCACTTTTCACATGATTAAAAATAGTTGCAATTTCTTCATTTGAAAATTGTCAAGTAGGTAGTTTTGTAATAAAAAAATAAAAATAGTCATTTGAAAATAATTCTTTAAATCATTATTGATTAGAGAAACCCAAATTAAAACAATATTGAGATATCATGAAATGTCTGCTAAATTGGACAAAATGACAGAAAGAGAAAGTGTCAAATATTTTTTAAAATGTGGAAAAAATTGGGAAACTAAGTCATAGCTGGTGGAATTATGAAATGATGTAGACATTTTGGAGAGTAATTTGAAATTATGTTCAAAGTTAATAAACCATATATACACATTGATTCATATATTGACCCGAATAGATTTGGTCTATTTCTCAAAATAATTAGAAAATAAAGGAAAAGAACCTCAGTGTTGTAAGATGTTTATAGAAATTTTCTCTGTGAGGACAAAGAGATTGAAATTTCTATCTGACATTTGGGGAAGTATGTGATTATGATGAATACTACTATATTATAAGAATTGATGAACTCAATTATTTTAGGAAAAATATATAGAAAGATTTGCATGAAATAATGGAAAATGAAATGAGTAGAAGCAAGATGATAGCAATACTGCTTTAAGAATAACTTTGAGTGCACAAGTTATTTTGACTATTATAAATTCTCAAATTAACTATAAAGAACCTTTTGAAGAGAGTCATCATCTGCATCCAGAGGGAACAAAACAACCAAATGATAAGTAGAGCTATGAATAGATTGATTTTACATATCTACATATGTAGATTTACAATATCTACCCATCTTCCTATCTACAATCTGTCTGTCTATCTATCTATCTATCTATCTATCTATCTATCTATCTATGTATCTATTTGCCTATTGTGTCTAATGGTTACCACCTCAGGTAGGGGGAGGGAAAAAAGAAATTTACATGATAATTTTGTTGTATTTTTTAAAAGAATAACAATTCATACATAACAGATTTGCAGTTTTATATGCAATCATCTTTTTATTGTACTATGTTATGGAAATATTTGTTTTGTTTCATAAGTTAAAAATAAATTTTTTGAAGATATGGAAATTGAAGCCAAAGAACTGAAGATCCCAGAATTCCAAAACCAATCTATGGTCAAAATGACATTTGAATACAATAGAATGTGCAGTCACTCATTGCATTATATAATAATAAATAATCTACAAAGCCATATCCATATATGAAAAATATATTGTAGGATTTTAAAATTAAAGGAAATTTATCAAGGGTATTGCATTTTGTATTTTAGTTTTAACCTTCAAACATACTGTAGCCACAGAAATAGTGTATTTTTAAAGCATTTTATCAGACTTTTCCCAGGCTTTTCCCCCTCAGTTTCCCTTCACTCAAATAATAATAATATTGACAAGGTTTATTTCCATATAAAAATACACTGGAAATGTCCTTGGAAATAGGTTTTCTATAAAACTAAATATTGATATCATAAGTAAATAATATAGGCAGATCTTAATGTTTCTACCCTTATCTTCTGTTTCCTGTTCTCTGGCACTATGAAATCTATACTGATAATTTAAGGGAAAGAGAAGATATTAATCTGCCTTCCTGGTTCATAAAGCCAATATTTGCAGCAAGGAATAGTACAAAAACTAGTTCATATTATTTTATACTTGTGATGATACTCTCATGATACCCTGTTCTTTTCTGTAGGATGATAATTTTTCCTACATCAAATCCCAAGAATTTTTAAATAATTCAAAAAAAATCAAGTAATTCTGTATCCTGAAGAAAACAAAAGCTGGATGCTCAAATTGAATTATGTGCAGTGAACCATGGAAAACTGAGAACAAAAAGCCCTGCAAAAAACAAATAACAACTAAAAATAACACACATTAGTATCAAAAATCAAGTACATAAAACCAGAAAGCTTTTAATCTAAAAAGAAATAGTCAATTATCTTAACTTCATTGAAAGAATTATTTTCAACAGTATTATCATGGTTAACAAGAGATATATGATCACAGTTATAGTCAGCAGCCTTTGATTGGCTAATATTTTTATTATGGGTAAGTCGTGTCTCATGATATGACTTGATTAGCAAGAAGAGGAGCAAAGATCCTAAAAAAAAATTTTGTGATTAGATATGGCAGGGGAATTTACTAAAAGATGAGTTTAGCAAGTCTATTGAAATTTCAGATGATATTATGCTACTTATCTTTTGATAGAATCATGATGTTTTTATCTTTGTTTAGGAAAATGTAATTTCCTCATTCAAATATATCCTTATATTTAAATTAGAAATTTCCTAAGTTCAAGATACATTCTAGTAAGAATTCTCCAAATAGTCTGGGATTATGCTTCCAGAAAATTTGACATGACTGCAAAGGACCATAAATAAGCTAGATTTTGATACTCTGGGACACAATTACAAATTTTCTTTCCAATAGTAATCTTTGCTGCTTTTAGATCAAATTCCAGAAAATACCTACTCAAATAGTCATTTATATGTAACATTTTTTCTAAATTTTCATATATTAATATGTAATCTTTTTCTTTACCTCCCAACTAATGACTGATCATTATTAATTCTATACCTTCATTTATCTCTCAATTTGTTTTCCTTCATCACATCTACTTTTGTATCTCTTTCTCCCAGAAAACTTTATACTACCCTCATTTGATTTTTCTGAATACTCAAGACTTACTAATTTTTAACCTAAATTCAGGTGAACTTAGCAATAGCATCTGGTTAATATGCCCATAGTCTGTTTTCTCTTGTAGAAGCAAATAAAGAAAAGCCAGAAAAAGTAGAACCAGTTCTTCAACAGTTTTATCCTAAATCTCTTGTCTTTCTCAAAATCAAGTGGAAAATGAGATAAATGAAAAAAAAAGAGAGAGAGACAGGGAAAGAGACACCTTATACCTTTATTTTAATTATACCTTTCAAGGGAAAGTGTTTACTCTTGGGGAAAAAAATAAGAACTTTTGTTCAAAAGTGGGGTAAACTTGTTATTAATGGTATGTACACAATAAAATTAGGAATTTTGGGCAAATTATGATAAATAAGGGTGATGATGAATGCTGGAGGGGATGTGGGAAAACTGGGACACTAATACATTGTTGGTGGAGCTGTGAAAGAATCCAATCATTCTGGAGAGCAATTTGGAACTATTTCCAAAAAGTTATCAAACTGTGCATACCCTTTGATTTAGCAGTGCTGCTATTGGGCTTATATCCCAAAGAAATACTAAAGTTTAGAAAGAAACCTGTATGTGCCCAAATGTTTGTGGCAGCTCTTTTTGTAGTGGCTAGAAACTGGAAGATGAATGGATGTCCATCAATTGGATAATGGTTGGGTAAATTATGGTATATGAAGGTTATGGAATATTATTGCTCTATAAGAAATGATCAGCAGGATGAATTCAGAAAGGTTTGGAAAGACTTACATGAACTGATGCTGAGTGAAATGAACAGAACAAGAAGATCATTATACACTTCAACAACAATACTGTATGAAGATGTATTCTGATGGAAGTGGATTCTTCAACATAAAGAAGATCCAACTCACTTCCAGTTGATCAATGATGGACAGAAATAACTACACCCAGAGAAGGAACACTGGGAAGTGAATGTAAATTGTTAGCACTATTGTCTATCTACCCAGGTTACTTATACCTTCGGAATCTAATACTTAATGTGCAACAAGAAAATTGGATTTACACACATATATTGTATCTAGGTTATACTGTAACACATGTAATATGTATGGGATTGCCTGTCATCTAGGGGAGGGAGTTGAGGGAGGGAGGGGAAAATTTGGAAAAATTAATACAAGGGATAATGTTATAAAAAATTACTCATGCATATATACTGTCAAAAATTTATAATTATAAAATTAAAAAAAAGATAAATAAGGGTGGTCGCATTATTGTTATTGTTCTTCACTCCTCCCTCCCCCTTTAATTGTTGAATCAAAGATGGAGAAGATATTCAATGCTTAAAGAAAATATTGGACCTCAGACCAAGAGTCCCATCAAACAACTGTCCTGAAACATTTTGAGGACACAAAATCTCAATAAGGATTTAACTTGACAATTAATATATATATATATGTATATATATGTGTACATATACATATATACATATACATACATATACATACATATATATATATATATATATATATATATATATATATATATATATATATATATATGTATACTGTTAATTTAAACAATTGATTAAGATAATGGACTGAGAATCATCCATAGCATTAGAAATTCAAAAGAAAGACTGAGCTGGTTTGTAAACTCTCATTTGCTCTTGACTGTTTTGTATTATAATGTTTTATGGACTAACCAGATTTTAGAGATGAACTAATAGCAGAGGCATGACTGTACCCAAAATGTAGAGACACAAAAGGAGGAAAGATTTAAATGAAATTTGCCAGGATTTCCAGCTTCAAACCCAACAGAGAGTAACATCTGAAATGGAGAAAATAATATGATGTTACTTTTGACTCTGAAGTGTCAGTGGTCTAGACAAGAGTACCTTAGTTATATGACAGTTGTGTGTGACAATTAGATGTATCTGTTATTTTCACTAATGGTTTATCCATTTGAGAGAGAAAGTACTCCAAGTTTATAAGTAAAATGCCTAATTGATGCTTTATTTCCTATTCTTTCATTGAATGTTTTTAATATGAGCTATTTGTATCCTGTGATTAACTACTAATAGTAAATTCAACATTAGGGCTTCATAAGCTATGGGCAGATTTGAGTGGAAGTTAATACAGCAAGAGTGTCTTGAACCTGTGTAACTCAGGCACTCAATGAAGACTAGAACCTCTGATATGAGAATTTGCTGAGACTTTTTTATGGTTGTTCATCCACCTTTGGTATTCATATTTCACTCGAATTCCACCTGTGACGGCAAAAAGCTATAGCATGCTTAGTAGCCATGCTCTCAAAGATCTCTAGTTGATGGTAATGATCAGGCCTCAAACTCATGAGGGTTGTCATTTGAAAACTTCCCTTGCTGGAAGTGGTGCACAAGAAAAAAAAATGTTCTAACAGCTTTGAAGCCTTGAGTAGTAGAAGCAAGCACTAAGGAAGAATTAGATTTTGGTTAGATATTGAAAAAAATCAAGATTTCTAGTAATCTTTATCTTTGTCCTTCACTGGATTTTGATAACCTTGGAAGAGTAAATGTGATTAAGAACTTTGTGCAATTCTGTCTCACTTAAATTCACTGGCAAGTGAAGATATCATCTATGATGTCATTGGTCTTCTTGAAAATGAAAGATAGATTTTTTTCTGGGAGACATATATATGAGAAGTAATGACCTCAGATGCTATATGTAAACAAAGCTTCTGGATATATGTCAGTATTCATTAAAATAAATCTCAGAAATGCAAATTAAGACAACTCTGAGATACCACTACACACCTAGTCAGATTGCCTAAGATGACAGGAAAAAATAATGATGAATGTTGGAGGGGATGTGGGAAAACTGGGACATTGATACATTGTTGGTGAAGTTGTGAAAGAATCCAGCCTTCTGGAGAGCAATTTGGAACTATGCCCAAAAAGTTATCAAACTGTGATACCCTTTGACCCAGCATTGCTGCTATTGGGCTTATATCCCAAAGAAATACTAAAGAGTGGAAAGGGACCTGTATGTGCCAAAATGTTTGTGGCAGCTCTTTTTGTTGTAGCTAGAAATTAGAAGATGAATGGATGTCCATCAATTGGAGAATGGTTGGGTAAATTATGGTATATGAAGGTTATGGAATATTATTGCTCTGTAAGAAATGACCAGCAGGAGGAATACAGAGAGGCTTGGAGAGACTTACATGAACTGATGCTGAGTGAAATGAATAGAACCAGAAGATCGCTGTACACTTCAATGCTGTATGAAGAGGTATTCTGATGGAAGTGGATATCTTCAACATAAAGAAGATCCAACTCACTTCCAATTGATCAATACTGGACGGAGGTGACTGCACCCAGAGAAGGAACACTGGGAAGTGAATGTAAATTGTTAGCACTACTGTCTATCTTCTCAGGTTACTTATACCTTTGGAATCTAATGCTTAATGTGCAACAAGAAAATGGTATTTACACACATATATTGTATCTAGGTTATATTGTAACACATGTAAAATGTATGGGATTTCCTGTCATTGGGGGGAGGGAGTAGAGGGGGGGATAATTTGGAAGGATGAATGCAAGGGATAATATTATAAAAAAAATTACTCATGCATATATACTGTGGAAAAAATTCTAAATAAAATAAAATAAATCTCAGAAAAATGGAAAAGATGCTTTCAAAGCCTAGGTAAAAGTCTACGTTGCACAGAAAAATTCCAATTCAGCAAGTCCTTTTTTCGAAATTTGTTATGACAAAATTTATTTCTTTTACTTCCTCTTGAATGCTCATCCCTATCTGAATCACTTCTAGTTCTCCAAAAATCTCCTTCAACCTCATTCAAAAATCTTCCTTCCCAACTCTTTATTCTCATTTCTATTGTGAATTTATCAATCATTAACAAACACAGACATTTCACTCTATAAAAAGAGAAACTTACTTTTATAAGGCTCTACAAACTTCTATTAAATAAGATTATATTTAAAACACACATATTTATGTATATTTGAAAGTATGTATATATGGGAGTAGAAACCATACCATGTAGCACATGTATTGTTCACAAAAAAATCAATATATTGATTTTCTCTAAGAATGAATCTTTCTTCTGTATCTTTAGTTTATATCCATCTTTGTCTCTCTAATTTTGTCTCTTTTTATCTCCCCCTCCAGTATTTTATGTGACTATTAATCATTATTTTAATCAAAATCTTAAGTTACTTCATATTATTATTGTTGTTATTGAAAACAAAGTTGTTTTCCTGGTTCTAATCATTTAACTCTGAATCAATTAGTACAAATCTTCCCATGTCTCTTTGAATCCCTCATGATCATTATTACTTAGGGCAAATTTGTATTCCATTTTATCCACAAACAATATTTTATTAATTTCTTACTTAACTGATAGATACATATTCATCCCAGTTCTAGGTTAGCAAAAGTGCTATTATTATAGATATTATTGTGCATATGAGTATTTTTCTATCCTTAATACTTAATATATGTGTCTAACATATAGTTTTCTAGTCAAAGAAAATGTGCAGATGTATGATTTTTAAAGATAACTCCAAATTATTTCCAGAATAGTTGAGCTAATTCACAGTTTCACCAACATGCTTCAGTGTGACTGTTCTCCAACAATTCCTCTAGTAACTATTATTTATCTCATTTGTCGTCTTTGCCAATATGATGTATATGAAATAGAGATTCAGAAAACATATTTTTTGAAATTATTGTATTTCTCTAGCTTTTAAAGATATGGTGCCCTGTATTCTGTACAAATCCTCTATATATTCATAACATTTCAACCTACTTCCATCTTTCCATTTTAATCAAAACCTAGATTTCCTCTGATAATATTACATTTTTTAAACCTTCTTCATGAAAGGTTAAGTATTATCTTATTATGAAAGACTAATAATATGATTAATAATAATATGAAAGACAAAGGGCGAGCATCTTCTTTGTTGCCTATATTACTGCTTATAGACTATGTATCTAATGCCATTTCTAATCTGTTCCTCTATTGATATCTGTGCAGCCTGTTTATATTTTTTCTATATTAATTAGGTAACATAGTTATAATTATTTTTGTATGTTATCCTTCTTCTAGACTCCAGAAGGATGAGGATTGTGATTCTGCTAAACTTTTATCTTCTGTAGCACTTAACATAGTGGAGTGAAAACCGTAACCATTTAATAAATGTTTGTTAAATGAGCAAATGAATTATCATTTGACCAAATAATCCATCTGAATAAATATATACATGAGTAATGTTGATCAGGATACAAAAGAATTAAATTTACTTTCTGCAATCTGATTCAAAATAGTGCTCATCCACATAACTTACTTGGTAAAAGATGTGATTATTGTTTTGTCATATTATAGAACTATTAAAATGCCCTCTAAAGAACTGGATAAAGCAAATGTTTTGTTTATGGTCAATGTTCTCCCCAAATCTGGATGAAAGTGATAAAGTAAAATCATCACTAGATCATTTCATGTACTTATTTTGTATGTTCTTTTACTTAATGTGATATAATTAGAAAACTATTATATTAAAAATCAAGAGAAATGGATGATGGCATTACTTCTTTCACAAATGCATTGTATGACCTTGATCAAATTACTTCTGTTACTGGGGCTCATCTTTTCCATTTGCAAAATGAGGAGGTTGAATTTCATCATACATCTTGTCCCTTCCAGATCCAAAATGCTAAAATTCTGTGATCTTGGTTTGTGAACTGTTTTCACACTTGTAGAAATATAAAGGATTCTGCAAAAACTCTTTTCTTTGACCTATACATTTTTTCTCTTCTATTTCTCCATTTAATTTGTTCTTTCCCTTTTTCTCAAAATGATCACTTTTTTTCTCAAAATAATAGTCTTTTTTTATTTTCTCTGCTTGTCTGTTTCTCTGTATCATCTATCTCATCTACTCTTTCATTCTGATAATTTTTTCCCTAAGGCAAAAAGTAATATGAGATGAGGAACATTTTAAATTTCCTTTTTTCTATATAAAATATATTTGAATCATAGAATTCATATTTAGAAATTTGGTTTAAAGACTTCTAATATAATAACTATGTTCTTTTTCTTCCTGAAAGGGATTCTATAAGATTGATTATTTCCTTTAAATTATGAAATGATTTGTATTTGACCTTATAAAGGACAATCCTGAAAATATTAAGGGTAAAAATTGAAAAGATACAACTTTAGTTATATGGAATCAGAATGGGAAGTAAGCAAATTGATTAAATCCTACACACTAATATGAATTGTATTATAACTTATATTTTTTTATCTTAAAGCATTCAGTTCAAATTTTGTTTTGTTTCTTAGTAAGTTACCAGGTTTCTGTGGGTCAAAAGTAACTTTTTTGGCTAAAGCAGTATTTTGACTTGGTTCCATATCTTCATTGATGTATTGAACATTTTGATAAGGAAACTCTCTTAGCCAATATTGACTGGCACCTCCTTTTAATCTTATTGTTGTAGAGAGGTATCTGGGAGCATTGGTAAGGTTACAAAACTTGTCCAGGATCGCACAACAAATATGGGCTAGAAGCAGGACTTGGACTCATCTTCTTGATCACAAGTTTAGTTTTCTAGATGAATATTATGTTGTTTCTCAAGCCACTTAGGTAAAAGAATATTTTTTCTTTTTTTCTTTGTATCTCCAGAGCTTTGCATAGTATCTCACAAAAGTAAATACTTAAAAGATTCTTGTTGATTAATAATTGCAAAGTATTTTGGGGAAGTGTGGAAGTGTGGACAAAGTTCTATACATGGAGTCAGGAAAATTCATTTTCTAGCTGTGTGACCTTAAGCAAGTAATTTAAATGTATTTGTCTTAGTTGTTTAAATGAGCTGAAGAAGGAAATGGCAGCTCCAAATGAGTTCATGAAGTCATCCACAACCAAAAAATGACTGCACAACAACAAATGTCATTCAAGACCAGAGGATACTTTGAGACTTATATAACTTCCTGCATCCATAATAGTGAGACACTATTGTACTTAGATTTTGGGGAAGGGGTTAAATATCATTGGTCAGATAATAAGTTCTAGAGTCCTTTGTCAGAACCTCAAACACATTGGGCCTTTCTGGGTGTTATCCAGTTGGGTGAAATTGATTGCCTGCACAATTGTGTCAACTACCATAAGGTAGTTAGTAATGGTAACATTGTACCTCATGAGCTCTGATGTTACATTTTTTTTCCTTTTTTTTTGTATTTTTTATTGTCTTTTTTATTTACAAGATATATGCATGGGTAATTTTTCAGCATTGACAATTGCAAAACATTTTGTTCCAATTTTTCCTTCCCTTCCCCCCACCCCCTCCCTGAGATGGCAGGTAGACCAATACATGCTAAATATGTTGAAGTATATGTTAAGTACTCTCTATCTATCTATATCTATATCTATATCTATATCTATATCTATATCTATATCTATATCTATATCTATATCTATATCTATATCTATATCTATATCTATATCTATATCTATATCTATATCTATATCTATATCTATCTATATCTATCTATATCTATATCTATATCTATATCTATATCTATATCTATATCTATATCTATATCTATATCTATATCTATATCTATATCTATATCTATATCTATATCTATACATGCCCATACAGTTATTTTGCTGTACAAGAAGAATTGGACTTTGAATTAATGTACAATTAACCTGTGAAGGAAATCAAAAATACAGGTGGACAAAAATAGAGGGATTGGGAATTCTATGTTGTGGTTCACACTCATTTCCCAGAGTTCTTTCACTGGGGGTAGCTGGCTCTTTACTGCACTATTGGAATTGATTTGGTTCATTTTATTGTTGAAGAGAGCCATGTCCATAAGAACTGATTATCATATAATATTATTGTTGAAGTATATAGTGAATTCCTGGTCCTGCTCATTTCACTCAGCATCAGTTCATGTAAGTCTCTTGAGGCCTTTCTGAAATCATCCTGCTGGTCATTTCTTAAAGAACAATAATATTCCATAACATTCATATATTTATTTATTCAGCCATTCTCCAATTGATGGGCATCCACTGTTTCCAGGTTTGGCCACTGCAAAGAGTGCTGCCACAAACATTTTTGCACTTCTTTAAGAAGTCTTTCCCTTTTTTAAGATTTCTCTGGGATATAAGCCTGCTGGATCAAAGGGTATTCACAGTTTGATACCTTTTGAGCATAGTTCCAAATCCCTCTCCAGAATGGCTGGATGTATTCACAATTCCATCAATAATGTATCAGTGTCCCAGTTTTCCTACATCCCCTCCAACATTCCTCATTATCTTTCCCTGCCATTTTAGTCAATCTGAGAGGTCTGTAGTGGTATCTCAGACTTGTCTAAATTTGAATTTCTCTAATTAATAATGACTTGGAGCTTTGATGTTACCATTTTAACTGAGAATCATTCTTTTTTTTCAAAATAGCATTTTATTTTTCCAAATATATGCAAAGATAATTCTCAGCACTCATTTTTGTAAGACTTTGTTCTCCAAATTTCCTCCCTCCCATAGAAGTAAGGAATCTGATAAAAGTTAAATAAAAGCAATCATTTTTTTGCCTATTTTCCTCCTTGTTATATTGTGCAAGAAAATTAAGATCAAAAGGATAAAAATGAGAAAGAAAACAAACAAAAAAGTGTAAATACTAATGATCCACATTTAGTCTCCATAGTTATCTCTCATTGTGATTAGTATTTTCCATCCCACATCCATTGGAAATGCCTTTAATCACTGCATTACTGAGAAGAACCAAATCCATCACAGTTGATCATTATATAACCTTGTTGTTATTCTGTATAATGTTCTTCTGGTTCTGCTTACTTCACTCTGAGAATAATATTTTTTTTAAACTAAAGAAAAAAAAACTGTAAAACTCAATGGATTAAGTAGAGCTAAACTTAAACTAATCCTTGGATGAGTTAAACTCTGTGACTGGAAATAATGGGAAAGCTACCACACAGTTCTCTACCTGCTATTGAATTTGTCATATTCTCTTAATTCATTAGTTTGCCAGAATTCCTAAAGTACTTTGACTATAATCTTAGTGTACATAAAAGCTAAAATAATTTCAGAAAATAGTTTTTCTCTAGATAAAATTATTTCATATATAGTATATGTTATAGACTAATTCTTATTTGAGGAATAAAAATGTCAATCAAGAAATAAAAATACACTGAAGTATCAAATAATTAGCTATCAAAAGAATCATTAAATATCATAGAATTAGAAATAATGACTTTTCTAAAATAAACAAATCTTACATGATGCTTAGAAATATAATATATAGAAAAAGGGAGCCAAGATGGCCGAGAAGATACACACACATTTCGCAGCTCCCTTCTACCCTCAATACCAACTAGTTAAATCAGCCTCAAAAATAACGCTGGACTGACAAAAACCACAAAGATTAGAAGCACAACTTACCAGCTGAAGAGAATTTGGAATTTTGACAGAAAAGGCCAGTCCCAAGGGGAGGAAAAAAAAGACTGCCACAGTCAGGGTTGGACTAGGGGATAGCACATTGTGCCTGAATGGGCTGGGGAAAACACTGAGATCAGAGAAGCCACTGAGACAGAGGAATGTGGCATAGGCTGATAGCTCTACTCTGCTTGTAAAACAGCAGATGAGAAGAGAAATCAAAGCCTCTTTAAAATAAAAAGCCAGAAAATATAATCACTCCAAATTGAAAGTGACTTGACACTTATCTTGGCACGGCTGTGTAGCCATCTTCTGCTGTCTGGGGATTTTCCTTGGGGCAGTTAAGAACATGAACAGCGGGGGGCACAGTCTGGGGCAGCCTCTAATGCACATAGTGCGGGGCTCAGCCTGAGGCACTGGAATTCATGCAGTAGCAAAACTACAGCAGCAGCAGCAGAACTCCCACAGTAGCTGAACCCCTGCAACAGTGACTGTGCTTTCTGGGAGAAACATTGTGTGAATCTTACTCTCATCAGAATAGGCTCAAAGAGTAAATAATTGACATATTTGTTTTTCAGAGAATTCTCTCTCACCTCTTTATAAGGGGGGAGAGGAAAAGGGAAAAGGAAAAGAGGAATAAGGGAAGGGTACAAGAAAGGGGAAGGGACTTAAAAGGAGGAGGGGGGGATACTAAAAAAGGAGGGCTGTGCGACACAAGTGGGGTCCATAAATTCAATAGTGGGGAAGGGTTTCAGGGGGGGCAAGGGGGATAAAAGCATAATCAGGGGACAATATGATGGCAGGAAATACAGAATTAGTAATTTTAACTGTAAATGTGAATGGGATGAACCCTCCCATTAAATGGAGGCAGATAACTGACTGCATCAAAAGTCAGAACCCTACAGTATGTTGTTTACAGGAAACACATTTAAAGCAGGGAGATACATACAAAGTAAAGGTAAAAGGTTGGAGCAGAATATATTATGTTACAGGTAAACCCAAAAAAGCAGGGGTAGTAATCCTTATCTCAGATCAAGCAAAAGCAGAGACTGACACACATGTATTGTACCTAGACTATATTGTAACACATGTAAAATGTATGGTATTGCCTGTCGTCGGGGGGAAGGAATAGAGGGAGGGGGGGTAATTTGGAAAAATGAATACAAGGGATAATATTATTAAAATATATATATATATATATATATATATATATAAAATAAAAAAAAAAAAGCAGAGACTGATCTAATTAAAAGAGATAAGGAAGGAAACTATACCCTGCTAAAAAGTAGCATAGACAATGAAGCCATATCAAAAATAAACATATAGGCACCAAGTGGTATAGCATCTAACTTCCTAAAGGAGAAGTTAAGAGAGTTGCAAGAAGAAATAAACACCAAAACTATAATAGTGGGAGATCTCAACCTTGCACTATCAGAATTAGATAAATCAAACCACAAAAAAAAATAAGAAAGAAATTAAAGAGGTAAATAGAACATTAGAAAAACTAGGTATGATAGATCTTTGGAGAAAACTGAATGGTGATAGAAAGGAGTATACTTTCTTCTCAGCAGTTCATGGAACCTATACAAAAATCGACCATATATTGGGACATAAAGATCTCAAAATTAAATGCAAGAAGGCAGATATAGTAAATGCCTTCTTCTCATGTCACAATGCAATAAAAACTACATTGAACAAGAAGTTAGGGGTAAATATACCAAAAGGTAATTGGAAACTAATTAATCTCATCTTTAAAAATGACTGGGTGAAACAGCAAATTATAGAAACAATAATTTCACCCAAGATAATGACAATGATGAGACATCATACCAAAATTTGTGGGATGCAGCTAAAGCCTAATAAGGGGAAATTTTATATCTTTAGAGGGTTACTTGAATAAAATAGAGAAAGAGAAGATCAATGAATTGGGCCTGCAATTTAAAAAGCTAGAAAAAGACCAAATTAGGGGGCGGAGCCAAGATGGTGGAGAAGATACATGCCACTGTGTAAGCTCCTTTCTTCCCTCACCACCAACTAGATTTAATCAGCCTCAGAAATAGCGTTGGACTGATAGAATCCACAAGGACTGGAAGCAGGACTTACCAGTTGAAGAGAATCTGGAGTTTCAGCAGGAAAGGCCAGCTCTCAGGGGAGGAAGAAGAGAGGCCAGCACAGACGGTGGGGTAGTGGCACACTGCGCCAGTCGTGCTGGGGAGGGCTCTGGGATCAGAGAATCCACTGACCTAAAAGAATCTGGCACAGGCTGTTAGTTCTTCTCTGCTTATAAAACAGCAGTTCAGAGGAGAAATATAAGCCACTTTAAAATTTAAAACTAGATTGGATCTTCCCGGATCCAGGGGTGACTCAGCAGATCTCGGCACTGGGGGTGTGGCCGACCTAGGCAATCCAGGCTTTTGCCTCGGGGTAGTTAAGAGATTGAAGAGTGGGCAGGGCGGTAACTCATAGTGCCTGGCTTGGCTGGCTGGAGGCTTTGGAACGGAAGTCCCAGAGAAGCGGAACCTTTGAACTAGGGACCCCGGTTTCTGGCAGACACTTCCCAGTTTGAGCGCAGGGGCTTTTCACATCACCTGCTGCAGACATCCACGCCCCACTGGGATGCAGAGACTAGGCTTTGAGTCGCCTTTACTATTCAGTCTCAACCTCAGGGAAGCCGCTAAAACACAGCGCCCTCAGGGCACAGCAGTGCTGGTCACCTCTGAGGCACTTCCGGGGGGGGGGGGGGAACTCTCTCCCAGAGCTCTCTCTTAGCTCAGGCCCAGGGTAAAGAAATAAATAAATAATTTCCTACCCCAGGGACAGACCCCAAAAGATTTTTTAACTATGAGCAAGAAGCCCAAAAAAACCATAGATTCCTTCTACACAGAGAAAGAGCGGGTATCCAACCCTGAGGAAGTTAACAGCAGAGAGTCAGCAGATAACAACCTAAAGGGGAATGATTCCTGCCCCCCATCAATAACTCTCTCCATGAAGAGACTATTAAAAAGTTAAGAGAGTTTGAAGAAAAATGAGGAAAGGAAAGGGAAGCTATGATAGAGAATAACAACTTCCTGAAATTGGAGTTGGAAAAAATAAAGAATTCACAGGAGATGCAAGGAAACAAAATTAGTGAATTAGAAAAGGTAAAAAATCACAGGAAAATAGGATTTCTGAATTGGAAAAAGAAAATAATTCTAAAAAAAATTTAGGGAAATGGAAAAAAATTCAATAGAGCAAAATAATTCATTTAAAAATGAAATTGGGCATTTACAAAAAGAACTAAAAACTGTGAAAGAAGAAAATAACTCCTTAAAAGTCAGGATGGAACAAATAGAAATGAATGATTCACAGAGAACCCAAGAATCAGTCAAATAAAACAAAAAAAATGAGAAGTTGGAGAACAACATCAAATACTTACTGGGAAAATCTATAGACCTGGAAAATAGATCTAGGAGAGATAATCTGGGGATCATTGGACTTCCCGAAAACTATGACCAAAAAAAAGAGCCTAGATTCTATTTAACAGGAAATTATCAAAGAGAACTGTCCAGAGATAATAGAAACAGAGGGGAAAGTAGATTTTGAAAGAATTCATCAAACTCTTTCTGAAATAGACCCTAAAAAAAGAACACCATGGAATATTGTGGCTAAGCTGCAGAATTACCACACAAAGGAGAAAATCCTGCAAGCAGCTAGAAAAAAACAATTTAAATACCAAGGTGCCACAATAAGGGTCACCCAAGATCTGGCTGCCTCCACATTAAAAGATAGAAGGGCCTGGAACCTGATATTCCGAAAGGCAAAAGATCAAGGATTGCAACCAAGAATAAACTACCCAGCTAAGTTTAGCATCTTTTTCCATGGAAGAAGATGGTCATTCAATGAAGTAGAGGAATTACATATGTTTCTAAGAAAAAAACCAGGCTTAAACAAAAAATTTGATCTACATCCACAAGACTGAAGAGAAACAGAAAAAGGTACACAGAAGCCTTGAGAACTATATCTCTGTTGTGGGTATATAGAAAGTACGCATGGATAATTTGATTTTACTGATATAAAAGAAAAAAAAAGGAGGGGGTGTAGTAAAGGGAAGGGGGTAGTATCAGAAAAAGGGGAGGGAGTGATAAAAAGAGGGAAACTACATCCCAGGAAGAGGCATAGAAAATATACCATATCTGAGGGAATTTAGAGAGGGGGAGAATCATTGTGTAAATCTTACTCTCATCAGAAGAGGCTCAAAGAGTATTTGTTTTTCAGAGATTTCTCTCTCACCTCATTAAAAAGGGGGAGAGGAAAAGGGAAAAGGAAAAGGAGAATAAGGGAAGGGATGTGGAGGGAGGGGGGAGGGATACTAAAAAAAAAGGGAGGGCTGTGCATCACAAGGGGGGTCTATAAATTGAATATTGGGGAAGGGGTTCAGGGGGGTCAAAGGAAAAAGCATAATCTGGGGATAATATGATGGCAGGAAATACAGAATTAGTCATTTTAACTGTAAATGTGAATGGGATGAACACTCCCATCAAACGGAGACAGATAGCAGACTGGATCAAAAATCAGAACCCTACAATATGTTGTTTACAGGAAACACACTTAAAGCAGGGAGATACATATAGAGTAAAGGTAAAAGGTTGGAGCAGAATCCATTATGCTTCAGGTAAAGCCAAAAAAGCAGGGGTAGCTATCCTTATCTCAGATCAAGCAAAAGCAGAAGTTGATCTAATTAAAAGAGATAAGAAAGGAAACTATATCCTGCTGAAAGGTTGCATAAATAATGAAGCCATATCGATACTAAACATATATGCACCAAGTGGTATAGCATCTAACTTTCTAAAGGAAAAGTTAAGAGAGTTGCAAGAAGAAATGAACACCAAAACTATAATAGTGGGAGATCTCAACCTTGAACTCTCAGATTTAGACAAATCAAACTACAAAACAAACAAGAAAGAAATTAAAAAAGTAAATAGAACATTAGAAAAACTAGGTATGATAGACCTTTGGAGAAAACTGAATGGCAATAGAAAGGAATATACTTTCTTCTCAGCAGTTCATGGATCCTATACAAAAATTGACCATATATTAGGACATAAAGATCTCAAAATTAAATGTAGGAAGGCAGAAATAATAAATGCCTTCTTCTCAGACCACAATGCAATAAAAGCTACATTCAGTAAGAAGTTAGGGGTAAATAGACCAAAAAGTAATTGGAAACTGAATAGTCTCATCTTAAAGAATGACTGGGTGGAAGAGCAAATTATAGAAACAATTAATAATTTCACCCAAGATAATGACAATGATGAGACATCATACCAAAATCTATGGGATGCAGCTAAAGCAGTAATAAGGGGAAATTTTATATCTTTAGAGGCTTATTTGAAGAAAATAGAGAAAGAGAAGATTAACAAATTGGGCTTGCAACTTAAAAGGCTAGAAAAAGACCAAATTAAAAACCCCCAACCAAAAATTAAACTTGAAATACAAAAATTAAAAGGAGAAATCAATAATATTGAAAGTAAAAAAACTATTGAATTAATAAATAAAACCAAGAGTTGGTTTTATGAAAAAGCCAATAAAATAGATAAACCTTTGGTAAATCTGATCAGAAAAAAGAAAGAGGAAAATCAAATTGTTAGTCTTACAAATGAAAAGGGGGATCTTTCCACCAATGAAGAGGAAATTAGAGAAATAATAAGGAGTTACTTTGCCCAACTTTATGCCAATAAATTTGATAACTTAAGTGAAATGGATGACTTCCTCCAAAAATATAGGCTTCCTAGATTAACAGAGGACGAAATAAATTGCTTCAATAGTCCCATTTCAGAAAAAGAAATAGAACAAGCTATTAATCAACTCCCCAGGAAAAAATCCCCAGGACCTGATGGATTTACATGTGAATTCTACCATACATTTAAAAACAATTAGTCCCAATGCTATATAAACTATTTGAAAAAATAGGGATTGAAGGAGTCCTACCAAATTCCTTTTATGACACAGACATGGTACTGATACCTAAACCAGGTCGATCGAAAACTGAGAAAGAAAATTATAGACCAATTTCCTTAATGAATATTGATGCTAAAATCTTAAATAAGATATTAGCAAAAAGACTTCAGAAAATCATCCCTAGGATAATACACTATGATCAAGTAGGATTCATACCAGGAATGCAGGGCTGGTTTAATATTAGGAAAACTATTAGTATAATTGACCATATTAATAATCAAATTAATAAAAACCATATGATCATCTCAATAGATGCAGAAAAGTCATTTGATAAAATCCAACATCCATTCCTACTAAAAATGCTTGAGAGTATAGCAATAAATGGACTATTCCTTAAAATAATAAGGAGCATATATTTAAAACCTTCAGTAAACATCATATGTAATGGTGATAAACTAGAACCTTTCCCTGTAAGATCAGGAGTAAAACAAGGTTGCCCACTATCACCATTACTATTCAATATAGTACTAGAAACTCTAGACTTGGCAATAAGAGCCGAGAAAGAGATCCAAGGAATTAGAGTAGGAAATGAAGAAATCAAATTGTCACTTTTCACAGATGACATGATGGTATACTTAGAGAACCCCAAAGACTCTGCTAAAAAGCTATTAGAAATAATTCAGAATTTTAGCAAAGTTGCAGGATACAAAATAAATCCACATAAATCCTCAGGATTTTTATACATTACTAACACAATCCAACAGCAAGAGATACAAAGAGAAATTCCATTCAAAATAACAGTCGATAGTATCAAATATTTGGGAATATATCTACCAAAGGAGAGTCAGGAATTATATGAGCAAAATTACAAAACACTTGCCACAAAAATAAAGTCAGATTTAAATAATTGGAAAGACATTCAGTGTTCTTGGATAGGCCGAGCGAATATAATAAAGATGACAATACTTCCCAAACTAATCTATTTATTTAGTTCTATACCAATCAGACTCCCAAGAAACTATTTTAATGACCTAGAAAAAATAACAACAAAATTCATATGGAAGAATAAAAGGTCGAGAATTGCAAGGGAACTAATGAAAAAAAAGTCAGAGGAAGGTGGTCTAAGTGTACCTGATCTAAAGCTATATTATATAGCAGCAGTCACCAAAACCATTTGGTAATGGCTAAGAAATAGAACGGTAGATCAGAGGAACAGATTAGATATAAAGGACAAAAAAGGGTACATCTATAGCAATCTAATCTTTTACAAACCCAAAGATACCAACATTAGGGATAAAAATTCATTATTCGGAAAAAAATGTTGGGAAAACTGGAAATTAGTATGGCAGAAATTAGATATGGACCCACACTTAACACCATATTCCATGATAAGATGAAAATGGGTCCATGATTTATGCATAAAGAATGAGATCATAAATACATTAGAGGATCATAGGATAGTTTATCTCTCAGACTTGTGGAGGAGGAAGAAATTTGTGACCAAAGGAGAAGTAGAGATCATTATTGATAACAAAATAGAAAATTTTGATTACATCAAATTAAAAAGCTTTTGTACAAACAAAACTAATGCAAACAAGATTAGAAGGGAAGTAACAAATTGGGAAAATATTTTTACAGTTAAAGGTTCTGATAAAGGCCTCATTTCCAAAATATATAGAGAACTGACTCTAATTTATAAGAAATCAAACCATTCTCCAATTGATAAATGATCAAAGGATATGAACAGACAATTCTCAGATGATGAAATTGAAACTATTTCCACTCATATGAAAGAGTGTTCCAAATCACTACTGATCAGAGAAATGCAAATTAAGACAACTCTGAGATACCACTACACACCTGTCAGATTAGCTAAGATGACAGGAACAAATAATGATGAATGTTGGAGGGGATGTGGGAAAACTGGGACACTGATACATTGTTGGTGGAGTTGTGAAAGAATCCAGCCATTCTGGAGAGCAATTTGGAACTATGCCCAAAAAGTTGTCAAACTGTGCATACCCTTTGACCCAGCATTGCTGTTATTGGGATTATATCCCAAAGAAATACTAAAGAGTGGAAAGGGACCTGTATGTGCCAAAATGTTTGTGGCAGCTCTTTTTGTTGTAGCTAGAAACTGGAAGTTGAATGGATGTCCATCAATTGGAGAGTGGTTGGGTAAATTGTGGTATATGAAGGTTATGGAATATTATTGCTCTGTAAGAAATGACGAGAGACTTAAATCAACTGTTGCTGAGTGAAATGAGCAAAACCAGAAAATCACCTATACACTTCAACAACAATACTGTATGAGGATGTATTCTGATGGAAGTGGAAATCTTCAACATAAAGAAGATCCAACTCACTTCCAGTTGATCAATGATGGACAGAAATAACTATACCCAGAGAAGGAACACTGGGAAGCGAATGTAAATTGTTAGCACTACTGTCTATCTACCCAGGTTACTTATACCTTCGGAAGCTAATACTTAATGTGCAACAAGAAAATGGTATTTACACACATATATTGTATCTAGGTTATATTGTAACACATGTAAAATGTATGGGATTATCTGCCATCGGGGGGAGGGAGTGGAGGGAGGGAGGGGAAAAAAAGAAAAAAAAAAGAAAAAGACCAAATTAAAAACCCTCAACCAAAAACTAAACTTGAAATTCTAAAATTAAAAGGAGAAATCAATAATGTTGAAAGTAAAAAAATACCTATTGAATTAATAAATAAAACTAAGAGTTGGTTTTATGAAAATGCCAATAATATAGATAAACCTTTGGTAAATCTGATCAGAAAAAGGAAAGAGGAAAATCAAATTGTTAGTCTTACACATGAAAAGGGAGATCTTTCCACCAATGAAGAGGAAATTAGAGAAATAATAAGGAGTTACTTTTCCCAACTTTATGCCCATAAATTTGATAACTTAAGTGAAATGGATGACTACCTCCAAAAATATAGGCTTCCTAGATTAACAGAGGAGGAGGTAAACTGCTTAAATAGCTCCATTTCAGGAAAAAGAAATAGAACAAGCGATTAATCAACTTCCCAGGAAAAAATCCCCAGGACCAGATGGATTTACATGTGAATTCTACCAAACATTTAAAGAACAATAAGCCCCAATTTATATAAATTATTTGAAGAAATAGGAAGAAGGAGTCCTACCAAACTCATTTTATGACACAGACATGGTACTGATACCTAAACCTGGTAGGTTGAAAACTAAGAAAACTATAGACCAATCTTCTTAATGAATATTGGTGCTAAAATCTTAAATAAGATATTAGCAGAATGACTTCAGAAAATCATCCCCAGGATAATACACTATGATCAAGTAGGATTAGTATAATTGACCATGTTAATAATCAAAACAATAAAAACCATATGACCATCTGTATAGATGCAGAAAAATAATTTGATAAAATGCAACATCCATTCCTACTAAAATCACTTGAGAGTATAGGAACTAGAGATCATTATTGATCACAAAATAGTAGATTTTGATTACATCAAACTAAAAAGTTTCTGTACAAACAATACTAATGCAAATAAGATTAGAAGGAAGTAAAAAATTGGGAAAATATTTTTACAGTTAAAGGTTCTGATAAAGGCCTCATTTCCAAAATATATAGAGAACTGACTCTAATTTATAAGAAATCAAACCATTCTCCAATTGATAAATGATCAATGGATATGAATAGACAATTCTCAGATGATGAAATTGAAACTATATCCACTCATATGAAAGAATGTTCCAAATTGGGCGGAGCCAAGATGGCGGAGAAGAAACACACTACTCAGTGAACGTCCTCACTCCCTCACAACCAATTAGATAAATTAAGTCTCAAAATTAGCTCAGGACTGATAGATACCACAAGGACTGGAAGCACGACTTACCAGCTGAAGAGAATCTGGAGTTTCAACAGGAAAGGTCAGTTCTCAGGGGAGGAATAAGAAAGACCAGCACAGACGGTGGGGTAGGGGCACGCTGCGCCCATTGCGCTGGGAGGGGCTCTGGGATCAGAGAAGCCACTGAGGTAAAGGAATCTGGCACAGGCTGTTAGCTCTTCTCTGCTAATTATTTAGCAGTTCAGAAGAGAAAGCCAAAATATTTTAAAACTCAGATTAGATTCCCCCCCCCCCACACCCTGGGGGTGACTCGGCAGACTCGCATCAGGGGGTGTGGCCTCAGCTACCTCCTGAGAATAGTTAAGAGACTGACAAGTGGGTGGATACGGCCCAAGGCAACACACACGGCCTAGCTTAGCTGGAGGGAGTGGAACTCAGCTCCAGGAAGTCCCAGAGAAGCGGAACCTTTGAACTAGGGACCGCGGTTTCTGGCAGACACTTCCAGTTTGAGCACAGGGGCTTCTCACGTCACCTGCTGCAGACATCCACTCCCCACCCGGACACATAGGCTGAGCTTCTTGCTGTCTTCACTATTCTACGCCCTCGAAGCACAGTAGTGCTAATCACCTCTGAGGCACTTCCAGGGAGGGGGTGGGGAACTCTCTCCCAGAGCTCTCTCTTAGCGCGGGCGCAGGGGCCGCTGCATCCATCCGGTCTGGGAGGAAGCTGGTAAAGAAGTAAATAATTTCCTACCCCAGGGACAGACCCCAAAACATTTTTTAAGTATGAGCAAAAAAGCTAGAAAAACTATAGATTCCTTCTATACAGAGAAAGAGCGGGTACCCAACCCCGAGGAAGTTAACAGCAAAGATTCAGAAGATAACAACCTAAAGGGGAACGATTCCTGCCCCCCATCACATAACTCTCTCCTAGAAGAAGCTCTTAAGAAATTGAGGGAGATCGAAGAAAAATGGGGCAAGGAAAGAGAAGTTATGATAGAGAATAACAACGTCCTGAAATTGGAGTTGGAAAAAATAAAGAATTCACAGGAGATGCAGGGAAACAAAATTAGTGAATTAGAAAAGGTTAAAAAAACACAGGAAAGTAGGATTTCTGAATTGGAAAAGATAAAAAAGTCTCAAGAAAATAGAATTTCTGAATTGGAAAAAGAAAATAATTCTCAAAAAAAAAAATTAGGGAAATGGAAAAAAATTCAATAGAGCAAAATAATTCATTTAAAAACGAAATTGGGCATTTACAAAAAGAACTAAAAACTGTGAAAGAAGAAAATAACTCCTTAAAAGTCAGGATGGAACAAATAGAAATGAATGATTCACAGAGAACCCAAGAATCAGTCAAACAAAACAAAAAAAATGAGAAGCTGGAGAACAACGTCAAATATTACTGGGAAAATCTATAGACCTGGAAAATAGATCTAGGAGAGATAATCTGCGGATTATTGGACTTCCAGAAAACTATGACCAAAAAAAGAGCCTAGATTCTATTTTACAGGAAATTATCAAAGAGAACTGTCCAGAGATAATAGAAACAGAAGGGAAAGTAGATGTGGAAAGAATTCATCGAACTCCTTCTGAAATAGACCCTAAAAAAAGAACACCACGGAATATTGTGGCTAAGCTGCAGAATTACCACACAAAGGAGAAAATCCTGCAAGCAGCTAGAAAAAAACAATTTAAATACCAAGGTGCCACAATAAGGGTCACCCAAGATCTGGCTGCCTCCACATTAAAAGATAGAAGGGCCTGGAACCTGATATTCCGTAAGGCAAAAGATCAAGGACTGCAACCAAGAATGAACTACCCAGCTAAGTTTAGCATCTTTTTCCACGGAAGAAGATGGTCATTCAATGAAACAGAGGAATTCTATATGTTTCTAAGAAAAAAACCAGACTTAAACAAAAAATTTGATCTACATCCACAAGACTGAAGAGAAACAGAAAAAGGTACACAGAACCCTTGAGAACTGTAACTCTGTTGTGGGTATATAAAAAATACTCAAGGATAATTTGATTTTACTGATATAAAAGAAAAAAAGGGGGGTGTAGTAAAGGGAAGGAGGTCGGTTCAGAAAAAGGGGAAGGAGTGATAAAAAGAGGGAAACTACATCCCAGGAAGAGACATAGAAAATACACCATATCTGAGGGAACTTAGTGAGGGGGAGAATCATTGTGTGAATCTTACTCTCATCAGAAGAGGCTCAAAGAGTAAATAATTAACATATTTGTTTTTCAGAGAATTTTCTCTCACCTCATTAAAAGGGGGGAGAGGAAAAGGGAAAAGGAAAAGGGGAATAAGTGAAGGGACTTGGAGGGAGGGGGGAGGGATCCTAATAAAAAAAAAAAAAAAAAAAAAAAAGAGGGAGGGTTGCGCGTCACAAGGGGGGTTTGTAAATTAAATATCGGGGAGGGGGATCAGGGGGGTCAAGGGAAAAAAGCATAATCTGGGGATAATACGATGGCAGGAAATACAGAATTAGTAATTTTAACTGTAAATGTAAATGGGATGAACGATCCCATCAAACGGAGACGGATAGTAGATTGGATCAAAAAGCAGAACCCTACAATATGTTGCCTACAGGAAACACACTTAAAGCAGGGAGATACATACAGAGTAAAGGTAAAAGGTTGGAACAGAGCCTATTATGCTTCAGGTAAAGCCAAAAAAGCAGGGGTAGCTATCCTTATCTCAGATCAAGCAAAAGCAGAAGTAGATCTCGTTAAAAAAGATAAGGAAGGAAACTATATCCTGCTGAAAGGTAGCATAAATAATGAAGCCATATCAATACTAAACATATATGCACCAAGTGGTATAGCATCTAACTTTCTAAAGGAAAAGTTAAGAGAACTGCAAGAAGAAATAGACAGTAAAACTATAATAGTGGGAGATCTCAACCTTGCACTCTCAGATTTAGACAAATCAAACCACAAAACAAACAAGAAAGAAATTAAAAAAGTAAATAGAACATTAGAAAAACTAGGTATGATAGACCTTTGGAGAAAACTGAATGGCAATAGGAAGGAATATACTTTCTTCTCAGCAGTTCATGGATCCTATACAAAAATTGACCATATATTAGGACATAAAGATCTCAAAATTAAATGTAGGAAGGCAGAAATAATAAATGCCTTCTTCTCAGATCACAATGCAATAAAAGCTACATTCAGTAAAAAGTTAGGGGTAAATAGACCAAAAAGTAATTGGAAACTGAATAATCTCATCTTAAAGAATGACTGGGTGAAAGAGCAAATTATAGAAACAATTAACAATTTCACCCAAGATAATGATAATGATGAGACATCATATCAAAATCTTTGGGATGCAGCTAAAGCGGTAATAAGGGGAAATTTTATATCTTTAGAGGCTTATTTGAAGAAAATTGAGAAAGAGAAGATTAACGAATTGGGCTTACAACTTAAAAGGCTAGAAAAAGACCAAATTATAAACCCCCAACCAAAAATTAAACTCGAAATACAAAAATTAAAAGGAGAAATCAATAAAATTGAAAGTAAAAAAACTATTGAATTAATAAATAAAACCAAGAGTTGGTTTTATGAAAAAGCCAATAAAATAGATAAACCTTTGGTAAATTTGATCAAAAAAAAGAAAGAGGAAAATCAAATTGATAGTCTTACAAATGAAAAGGGGGATCTTTCCACCAATGAAGAGGAAATTAGAGAAATAATAAGGAGTTACTTTGCCCAACTTTATGCCAATAAATTTGATAACTTAAGTGAAATGGATGACTTCCTCCAAAAATATAGGCTCCCTAGATTAACAGAGGAGGAGATAAATTGCTTAAATAGTCCCATTTCAGAAAAAGAAATAGAACAAGCTATTAATCAACTCCCCAGGAAAAAATCCCCAGGGCCAGATGGATTCACATGTGAATTCTACCAAACATTTAAAGAACAATTAGCCCCAATGTTATATAAATTATTTGAAAAAATAGGGGATGAAGGAGTCCTACCAAATTCCTTTTATGACACAGACATGGTACTGATACCTAAACCTGGTAGATCGAAAACTGAGAAAGAAAATTATAGACCAATCTCCTTAATGAATATTGATGCTAAAATCTTAAATAAGATATTAGCAAAAAGACTTCAGAAAATCATCTCCAAGATAATACACTATGATCAAGTAGGATTTATTCCAGGAATGCAGGGCTGGTTTAATATTAGGAAAACTATTAATATAATTGACCATATTAATAATCAAATTAATAAGAACCATATGATCATCTCAATAGATGCAGAAAAAGCATTTGACAAAATCCAACATCCATTCCTACTAAAAACTCTTGAGAGTATAGGAATAAATGGATTATTCCTTAGAATAATCAGGAGTATATATTTAAGACCGTCAGTAAGCATAATATGCAATAGAAATAAACTGCAACCTTTCCCAGTAAGATCAGGAGTGAAACAAGGTTGCCCACTATCACCATTACTATTCAATATAGTACTAGAAACGCTAGCCTCGGCAATAAGAGCCGAGAAAGAGATTCAAGGAATTAGAGTAGGAAATGAGGAAATTAAACTATCACTTTTTGCAGATGACATGATGGTATACTTAGAGAACCCCAAAGACTCTGCTAAAAAGCTACTAGAAATAATTCAAAATTTCAGCAAAGTGGCAGGATACAAAATAAATCCACATAAATCCTCGGCATTTTTATATATCACTAACAAAATGCAACAGCAAGAGATACAAAGAGAAATTCCATTCCAAACAAATGTTGATAGTATAAAATATTTGGGAATCCATCTACCAAAGAAAAGTCAGGAATTATATGAGAAAAATTACAAAACACTTGCCACAAAAATAAAATCAGATTTAAATAATTGGAAAGACATTCAGTGCTCTTGGATAGGCCGAGCGAATATAATAAAGATGACAATACTCCCCAAACTAATCTATTTATTTAGTGCTATACCAATCAGACTCCCAAGAAACTATTTTAATGACCTAGAAAAAATAACAACAAAATTCATATGGAAGAATAAAAGGTCAAGAATTGCAAGGGAACTAATGAAAAAAAACTCAGAGGAAGGTGGTCTAAGTGTACCTGATCTAAAGCTATATTATATAGCAGCAGTCACCAAAACCATTTGGTATTGGCTAAGAAATAGACCGGTAGATCAGTGGAACAGATTAGATACAAAGGACAAAAAAGGGTACATCTATAGCAATCTAATCTTTGACAAACCCAAAGATTCCAACATTAGGGATAAAAATTCATTATTCGGAAAAAACTGTTGGGAAAACTGGAAATTAGTATGGCAGAAATTAGATATGGATCCACACTTAACACCATATACCAAGATAAGATCAAAATGGGTCCATGATTTAGGCATAAAGAGGGAGATAATAAATAGATTAGAGGAACAGAGGATAATCTACCTCTCAGACTTGTGGAGGAGGAAGGAATTTATGACCAGAGGAGAACTAGAGATCATTATTGATCACAAAATAGAAGATTTTGATTACATCAAACTAAAAAGTTTCTGTACAAATAATACTAATGCAAACAAGATTAGAAGGGAAGTAACAAATTGGGAAAATATTTTTAAAAACAAAGGTTCTGACAAAGGTCTCATTTCCAAAATATATAGAGAACTGACCATAATTTATAAGAAACCAAACCATTCTCCAATTGATAAATGGTCAAAGGATATGAACAGACAATTCTCAGAGGAAGAAATTGAAACTATATCCACTCACATGAAAGAGTGTTCCAAATCACTACTGATCAGAGAAATGCAAATTAAGACCACTCTGAGATACCACTACACACCTGTCAGATTGGCTAAGATGACAGGAACAAATAATGACAAATGTTGGAGGGGATGTGGGGAAATTGGGACACTGATACATTGCTGGTGGAGTTGTGAAAGAATCCAGCCATTCTGGAGAGCAATCTGGAATTATGCCCAAAAAGTTATCAAACTGTGCATACCCTTTGACCCAGCAGCGCTACTACTGGGATTATATCCCAAAGAAATACTAAAGAGCGGAAAGAGACATATATGTGCCAAAATGTTTGTGGCAGCTCTTTTTGTTGTAGCTAGAAACTGGAAGATGAATGGATGTCCATCAGTTGGAGAATGGTTGGGTAAATTGTGGTATATGAAGGTTATGGAATATTATTGCTCTGTAAGAAATGACCAGCAGGAGGAATACAGAGAGGCCTGGAGAGACTTAGGTCAACTGATGCTGAGTGAAACGAGCAGAACCAGAAGATCACTGTATACTTCAACAACAATACTGTATGAGGATGTATTCTGATGGAAGTGGAAATCTTCAACATAAAGAAGATCCAACTCACTTCCAGTTGATCAATGATGGACAGAAATAACTATACCCAGAGAAGGAACACTGGGAAGCGAATGTAAATTGTTAGCACTAATATCTGTCTGCCCAGGTTGCATGTACCTTCGGATTCTAATGTTTATTGTGCAACAAGAAAATGATATTCACACACATGTATTGTACTTAGACTATATTGTAACACATATAAAATGTATGGTATTGCCTGTCGTCGGGGGGAGGGAATAGAGGGAGGGGGGGCAATTTGGAAAAATGAATACAAGGGATAATATTATAAAATATATATATAATAAAAAAAAAAAAAAAAAAAAAAAGAATGTTCCAAATCACTACTGATCAGAGAAATGCAAATTAAGGCATCTCTGAGATACCATTACACACCTGTCAGATTGACTAAGATGACAGGAAAAGATAATGATAAATGTTGGAGGGGATGTGGGAAAACTGGGACACTGATGCATTGTTGGTGGAGTTGTAAAAGAATCCGGCCATTATGGGGAGCAATTTGGAACTATGCCCAAAAAGTTATCAAACTGTGCATTCCCTTTGATCCAGCAGTGCTACTACTGGGGTTATATCCCAAAGAAATACTAAAGATGGGAAAGGGACCTATATATGCCAAAATGTTTGTGGCAGCTCTTTTTGTAGTGGCTAGATACTGGAAAATGAATGGATGTCTATCAATTGGAGAATGGTTGTGTAAATTATGGTTTATGAAGGTTATGGAATATTATTGCTCCATAAGAAATGACCAGCAGGATGAATATAGAGAGGTTTGGAGAGACTTACATGAACTGATGCTGAGTGAAATGAGCAGAGCAAGGAGATCACTAAACACTTCAACAACAATACTGTATGAAGATATATTCTGATGGAAGTGGATATCTTCAACATAAAGAAAATCCAATTCACTTCCACTTGATCAATGATGGACAGAAACAGCTACACCCCGAGAAGGAACACTGGGAATTGAATGTAAACTGTTTGCACTAATGTCTTTCTACTCAGGTTGCTTATACCTTCGGAATCCAATTCTTACCGTGCAACAATAAAATTGGATTTACACACATATAATGCATCTAGGTTATACTGTAACACATGTAAAATGTATGGGATTGCCTGTCATCTAGGGGAGGGATTAGAGGGAGGGAGGGGGAAATTTGGAAAAATGAATACAAGGGATAATGTTGTAAAAAAAATTACTCATGCATTTGTACTGTCAAAAATTTAAAAGTATGTTTTAATTAAAATGGCAATACATTATAATCAATGATTGTCCTGGGTTAGTGTGGCTCACCTTCACCTAGCATGAATATCCTTTGCTTCTTAGATGTAGATTAGATAACACTGAACATATGGGTCAGTAAGAAAAGCCAGGAGAGAACTAAATTCTAAAGAATTAAAAAATTACCAGAATTTTTGAAAACTGTGACTAAAAATCCCCACAACAAACTCTGAGTACAATATTTCACTAACTCATCAATTCCTCAAATTTATTAGAATTAAGGTACAACATAAAATTAGGAAGCTACCAATAGTTATTTCTTGAAAAAAAACCTGTAGTTAAAACTCACACAAAGCTTACAAAAAAGACCAAGGTATTTTAGGTTAAAGACAAAACACTAAAAGGAGCTATTAAGAAAATGTTTGAGTATCAAAGAATCTGAAGGAGGAGGACAAAGCATGTGACAATAACTATTACAAAGGAGACAAAATATTGGACTTTTAATTTAGGAGAATCTAAACAATAACTCTCTTTGTAAGAGCATAATTGTAGGAGGAAAAAATAAGTAAACCCTTAATGGAATAGTTGATGAAAATACCAAACTAAATATAATAGGTTTTTGGTGACACTGAATGGAGCATACATATTTCCTAGTTGCAAAAATTACCTTTAAATTGACCATATTAAAAAAAAAAAAAAAACAACTTGATTAGCAAATATAGAAAAACATAAATATTAAACATATCTTCTACTTAAAATGAAGAATCTTTGAAAAAATGATTTAAATTCAATAGACTGAAAACTTTCAAAATAATACTATAAAATTGGTGAAAGGAAATTAATTATAAAAATAAATAATTTAATAAAATAAAAATTTAACAATGAAAATATATAATTCAAATATTGGTATATAATGAAGTCAAGTCCTTAAGAGAAATTTAAACCTCAATGAGCTTTCCAAAACAACAAACAAATAATAATAACATAAAAATAGAATTACTAAAAAAAAAAAAAAAAAAAAAAAAAAAATCCTGGAAAGGAAACATATACAAATCTCAAGTAAACAGAAAAAAAAAAAAAAAAAAAAAAAAACCTAAAAGGAAAAAAATCAAGAAAAGTAAAAATAAAATAAAAAACTCATATTGCATTGATTAATAATTCTAGAAGCTTTTTTAAAAATTAAAAGGAAAATCTATAAAAACAAATTTAAAATAACAATATTATAAAAAGTGAAAAAAAGAAATTATTTGAAAATGTTTTGTTTAAATAATTGCCAACAAAATTGATCATCTCAACTGCAGTCCTCTACAATTGACTTATTACCCCTCTCAAACACATTTTCAAAATTTCAAAATGTTTTTATTCCTCCTCAAGCTTTTAATACATCAATTTTATGTCATATTTAATTGAAAAATTGAGGCTTATTCTGAGAGCTCTCTTTTCATAAATCCACTTATAATACATCACTCAGACACTATTTTCCACATTAACCCCTATATAAGCACATGAAGAAATGGTCCTTGTTTCCTAGGCAAAATATTCTGTGTAAACCAGTGATATCACTTTATTCTTATTTCTGCAGCAAATTGATTCTTCCGTCATCCCCATTCTGTCATTCATATTCCATTTGTTTCTCTTTATTGACCCCTTTTCTCATTCTTATAAGTATCCCTATTATTCCCATATCTTAAAAAAATTTCATTTGATCCAAGCATTCATTCATCTTTCTTTCTTTCTATGACTAAACTCCTAGTAAGTCTATCTAAAATCAGTTATTCTACTTATTTATTTCTTAACTCTCTACCAATAAGTAGTTGAGCTTCCTACATCCAGTTGAAATCATCTCCAAATTTAATGCTGGTCTTTTAATTGCTAAATCTAATGACCTATTTTTAATCCATATTCCTTTTGATTTTTTCTACAGCTTTTGACACTGTTGATCATATTCTTCTTGATATTTTCTTTTCCAGTTTTTTAGGATCCTTCTTTCTCCTATTAACTGTCCTATTGATCCTTCTTGAATTTCTTTGATGGATTTTCATCTACATCAGACCTTATAATGGTGGATGTTACCCCAAAGTTATATTTTGAATACTCTTCTTTTCTCCTATACTAGTTTACTTGACAATTTTATCACCTCCTGTTAGGTTCTTACTAGGTGCTAAGTCGGTATTTAACAATTCTTTAGCTCAAGGTTCACACTTTTAGTTCACACCTTTAAAAGGAGCAAGTTCATTGGTTGTAAGTAGTTCCCACAAGCCCCTGGAGTACCTACAAGCCCATTCTCTGGGAGGATAAAAGGAGGCAACATTGAGCCTGGAGAGCAGTCTGGATTGGGTCAAGGGCAAGACTTCCCAGGATTCAGGAAGGAGAAGATTCCAGATTCTACCTTCACTCTGGCTGGAGGCTCCAGAAGCCTCCCAAGAAACCTGATCACAGATTAAAGGATTTACAGAAAAGAAACCCCTACCCAGAGAAGGATTACAATTGAGAGACAACAGGACATTACAATTTGGTCCCCAACATGGGGCAAGGACTTTTGCTTATCCTGCCTCTGGCTGATTCTGAGCCCTTCAGAGGGAACTAGCCCGGACTTGACAAGCTCCCATGGATATCATCTCTATCAATAATCACAACTTCTCATGATCCAATCTTTTGCCAAGTTCTGTCAATTTTATATTTATAATGTTTCCTGTATATTCCTCCTTAACACTCTTTATACTTATGCCACCCTTGTCCTGGGTCTTGTCATCTCTTATGGACTAATGTAAGAGCTTTCTCTGATCTTCCTAAGTTATACCCACCTCAAGCAATACTCTGTTTAACTCTCAAACTAAACTTTATAATGTGAAATTCTATTGATCTTGGTTTTCAATAAATCCCCCCAATCCCCTATTACCTCCAAGAACAAATATAAAATTATTTCCAATTTAAAATAAAACTATTCTATATTTCTAGTCTTCATATACATTATTTACCTCAATACATTATTCTATGTAGTTATAGTGACTTTTAATTTTTTTGCTGAGGTAGTGACTTGCCCAGCTTCATACTTTTTGAGGAAATAAAATGACTTGCCCAGGTTCACACAACTAGGGAGTGTTAAGTGCCTAAAACCAGATTTGAACTCAGGTCCTCCTGACTTCAGGGTTGATGATCTATCCACTGCACCACATAGCTGCCCCAATAGTGACATTCTTAATACACTCTCTTTCTTTCTCTCCCTTCCTTCCTCTTCTCTATCTCTCTTTAATGTAAAAGAAGTATATAAAAAGTATAATACAAAAAGAAGTATAATTGCAAAGAAACTCAAGTCATTGATAATCCTCATGAATTGGATTTACTCTCCATCTAGTATTTTCAATTGAATAAGTAATTCAGTCAGCATACACATATTCAAAAGAAGCTCTTATGGAGTAGTGATTACATTGTTTACCTCTTTAATTTTATTTTAAATTTTCAACCAGTAGTTTACTATTGTGTAATCTTTATATATTGTATGCACATGGTGAAATCTATATATCTTGCTTGTTCTTTATTCAACTTCCAGTTTGTGGAAACATAATCAACAAATTTATGTACTATCTTTTAAATCTTATATAAGAACCTCTAAATTGGGATGTCAGACTTGATATACCTTTTAGGTCAATGGTAAAATAATTAACATACTCACCTAACAACAGCAAATTAATATAATCTCTTTTGATCTATGAATTTTATAAATGTCAGCATTCAATTTAAGCAAACCAAAATCTGGCAGCAGCCTCTTGTCTACCTATATCTGTACTTTATTTTGGAAATAAATGTAGATCCACAATGTAACTGTAGAAGGTTGAAAAGAAAAATACTGAATTAAGTTCTGAAATTGAGTAATTTTCTAAACTTAAAAAAGTGATGGAGAAAATTTTTGTAGGTCCAATCTTTGACTCACTTGCTTTCTGTCACTCAACATATCATAGAGTGATTATCACAGTGTGACAATCATAGCATCTATGTTTGATTTGAAAGAAATGAAAACCAAACTATGATGAAAAAAATCTTAAATTTCCAGATAATTTGCAACATTTAAAAACATCATAAAATTTCAAGTGACACTGCCAACCTCTTGGAGAAATCTCTCTTGTGGGATATATTTTAATAGTTCTGAGTTTTATAGCAAACATCATTAGCTCGGGTCACTCTCATATTCAAGACCCATAAATTTATTTGAAATATCAAACTAGGTGAAGGAAAAAAAACCTCACACACTTCACTCACTTTATATGATACTGGGCTCTCTGACTCTCTTCTACACCCTCTGAAATGGATCTCCACCTTTGTCAAATTAATATTCCTAAAGCACAGACTTCCTCGGGTCATTTTATAGCTCACAAAACCTCTGTGGATCCTTCTAGGATCTAATTCAAATTAATCTTTTGGTACCCAAAGCCCTTGACAGTCTGACTCAGATCTTGATTTCCAGACTTATTTCACATTATTCACTATTACACATTATATATTTTAGCAGAACTAGTCTATATATTTCCCTTTTTTTCAATGATCTCAATAAATCTTTATGCCTTTACATAGACAGACCTTTATGGTTAGGTTGTTAACCTACTTTGGACCTCTATAACTCTTCAAAGGTCAGCTTAAGCATTATATACTTCAAACATTTCTTTTTTAGTTCCCTTACTTGTTATTGTTCCTTTTCTTAAATTGTTTTGCACTCCTTTATGAATGAACATTTCTTAGTCACATCTTCCTCAGAAGAAACTGAGTGGCAAAAACTATTTAAATTGTCTCTGTATCCCTATGTATACGATAATGACTGGCATTCAATAGATGTTACTTGATAAAGTTTTACTCAATTAAATGGAATAGAATGAAGGGATGGGATTCAAACTTCAAAAATACACTCAAGCTTTAAAAAAATATCACATGCTTTTATCCCTATTAAATTTAAATTTAGAAGTGCAGTGGTGGAGTAGCTGAGTGAGGGAGAGAGGGGGATAGTTAAAAAGAGCAGAGGAGCAGTGAATTCTTAATTTGCACTTATATGTCATGAAGCATTTTTTTTAAAAATACAGCAATAGGCAAGTAACTGATTGATGGTCTTTATTACTTTGCTATTAGGTAACTTTTGTGCCCAGTAGATGTAAACTTATATTGCAGGAAACACATTTAGAATGAGACAATAAGAATAGATTTCTATGTTAGGAAAGGAAAATATTTAAAAAGTGGAATTTTAAAAGCATATAGAAAAATCCTTAATTTCCTTTTGATCTTTGTTTTGATTTCCTTTTAGAATACCCTACTGTCTTTGAGGTCCTGGCCATGTAGCACAGTAAATTATGGCTATAAATAGCCATAAATCTAAATTCAAAAATATCTTTTTAAATATTTCACTTCCTTTCAATTCTTTTCTTATAATTCAACAGAAAGCCAAAAAATACATACACTTTAAAAAACACCTCCAAAAAAAAATAAGAAATAAAAAAATAAAAAACACCTCCAATGAATATTAGTGCTTCTGAGAATGATCTAACACCTATTGGATTTATTTCACACAACCACAGACACGTTCCTCGGGAAATGCTACTCCTAGACTTTCAAAGCCAAAATCTGGAGACAATCACCAGAGCGATTTAACTCAACTGAATTCCCGAGAATTGGGATTTGGAAAAGTACACGCTGTTATTGTTTTGTGTAGAATTTAAGTCTCGTAACAGTCAGAAAGTTCCCAAACTGTTAATTAGACAAAGTAATTCATTTTTCAACATGTAGTGAACATGACTATAAATTGTGCACCTACTTTATGTATATCTATCTGATTTTTATCTACTATAAAAATAATTCTCAGAGGAATTCACCTCTTCAAACTATAAGAAAGGCTGGTCTCTGTCCAGGCATTTGTGGTGCTGATTATTATTTAATTGTAAGAGGTGATTTTATCCAGTTTGATCTGGCTTCTAAAAGCTATTTGTCTTTTTCATTTGGATATTATTCAGTTGAATCTTGCCATATTTTAAATTTTCTCATTTTAAAATTTGTCATACTGGATTTGATATCTGCATAGAAGAGAACTGAATCTTATATTTCTGGGAGGAAATTAAACTGCCCAGCACATAGTAGGTTTTATTTTTTTAAATGTTTATCCCTTTGCCCTAAAGTTTTTAAGAACTATTGGTTATTTTTCTTGGTGTTAGTAAGAATAGGAGAATGGAACATGAGTTATTAACATAAGAGAATAACAAAGTGAGCAAGGGGTAGGGTTCTCTTCATTTATTTTAGTTCCTATATAAACTACCTAATATTTTAATTAATATGTAGATACTTCAAGGTTCCATCATTTTGCCTGGATAGGTACAGCTTTTATAGATGTAGATAATAAGCCATCTCTGATTAAAAATATGATCTTTGTGAATTGTCATGACTTAAAATTTATAATCTCATGAGCTGGTGAAGAGCTTTCTACACTCAAATAGGTTTGTTCTCAGGCAATATTTTGTTGACAGGACCACACTCAAAGTGGTTCCATCTCACTGTGACTTGGCAGGACTAGTTTTCTTTTGACATAACTTCTAAGTATTCAAGGTTATCTCAGTGCCATGATGAGACATCAGAATTGGACTTTTGCTGTGGCCTTTACAAAAAGGCATAGTATAATAAAGTCCTTAAATATCATTCCATATGCCTGGATTTCATTATCATCAAAACCAATAAGATGTCATTTGGGTACCTTTCACAGTCCAACATGGGGCTGTGTTTATTCTATACCCTCCACCCTTCACTTTCTTTTCTGCTTAGCTCAAACATCAAATACAGAATTCAGGGTGAAGTCAAGCTTCTTCTTTAAGCACAAAGTTTTTTTTTTAAGTTTCTTTTCCTTCCAATTTGATTGTCCTTAAATTTCTAGAACACTGACACAGCAACTAGCTGCGGGCAACATTTGAGGTTTTAAAGTTTACTTTTAAAAATTGAGGCAAAAGTCTCTACACACAATTTTCCTATTCCCACAATTCAGAACAGAATACATTCCAAAGTCATTTTCCTCTGGGCCAAGTTAAAAAAAAAAGTGGAAAGAAACATGGAAGTTATTTCAGCCTGAAGTTTGATTTTTTTTCCAATATAAGTTCATGTCAATAGAAAGTTGACTTTATAAATGAAGTGTTTTTAACAGGTTCTGTTAGTCACATCAATGCTCTAAAAATTCTAATTACTCAGAAAATATGTAAATGAACTAATCAAATTGCTACTTCACCAAATAAAATCAAATGCTGAATATTTTAAAAAGATATGAGGGGAGCACAGAAAGAGAAATATATTTCAAATATGTGGACTTTCAAATTGAACCCTCTTATAGTATAAGAAAATTCTTGGGGTGATGATGCTATGTAGTTATTAATAGAAAACATCTAAAAATGAATTTGATACATCTGTGAAAACTGGTTTTTCTGAAGAACTTAATGAAAATAAGACAATATTTTTGTAACATTTTATGATCTACAAAGTCTATAATCCACAACAAGGGTAAATGAATTGAGTAAGAAATACAATTATTATTATGATATTCATTTTAGAGATAAGTGAACAGAAGATAATAGCAATTAACTTAGAGTTACACCTGAGGTAAGTGTCATAAGTAGGATTTATATTTGAGATCTTTTGTATTTTATATCAGTAGCTTTTCTTTCTACTACACTATACAAATTCTCATGTAAATGCTTATTCATTAACTGATTGCATCTAGATATTAATCTACAATTGAAACCTGATATTACTATGCTTCTATTTATCCTTTCGATCCTTAGATGTAAATTATTTGCTCCAATAATTAGTATCAAGTGAATGAAGAAGGGGAACTAGATTAAACATGCCAATATTAATATTGATCATCAAATTTTCTTACACTTTAAAAATAAATCCTGTGGGAAAGTGATTTTAATAATTAGAATGATGAAAATCAGCCTCCATAAAATCCATTGTTTTCTGTGGAAAATCAGAGTTTCAGAATAAATATGTTTACAATAGGACATGGGTCTATGAAGCAGAACAGTGGAAAATCCTCAGAAATCCATAAGCTTATGCTGATTTAAATATTGAATTGAAAGGAAACATTTGATAAAATAATTATCTATGGTCATCTACTATAGTCCATAAAGAAAATAAAAGTGGAAATTATTTTTAAAATCTATATTCTAGTTTGGTCCTTGACTTTCTAGGGTCACCTCTATTTACATTAGCTGAGAGTTTGCTATACAGATGTGTTGTGCAATCTTGTACTAGTTCTGGTGTACTGCCACAGGAAAATATTTTATTATTTATTAATATTGTTTGAACCTGGCTTTATGAGGATAGAAATTTGTGTAACCAAAAGCTTATGGTAGAGGTCAGGCTGACCTTACAGATGTTCAGGAGAGCTAGATGACTACAGGGAATGCCTAGATTCTGTGAACATCTTTTCTGGTACCACCCAAAGTTTCTGTTTTGAATTTATATTTACTGGCTAATGCACAACTCATACTGCACTATTCTCTATATGCAGCCTCTGAGGGAAAAGTTCTTAATCCATTAACTGAACTCTACATAATGTAACCTCACAAAGACCTAAGGAAGGAACCACACCTTTCTTTCTGGCTCTCTCCTTTGCTAAATGATCCAATACAGTTCTTTCTGAAACTATCTCATATGTGAAAGGTTTTTTCCCCCCCTCTACTAACAACTACCATTATCCCTCAACAACAGACACCTGCTTGATCTGCTTGAAGTAAAACTACTTAGAGAAACCCCGGTAATAGCTTCTAGGTTGAATATTATGCAGATTTCTCCTTGTGATTCTCTACTCATTTTTCTTCCCTTGAGAAGAAATCAATATATAATCCAAATTCAGAAATTAGATCAACAATGTTTCTTAAATTATAAACAGAAAGAATTCAAATATACAAAGTGAAAAGATTAAGTAGTATTAGATGAAATGAATGTGTGGTATTGTCACAGAAGATAAAATCAAACAAAGAAAAGGTTGATAGCAAATGCAAAGAAATTATTTTTGTTCAAGAGAAAAAGGGGGAAAAAAGTTCTAGGATTCTTACTTTTAAGCTTCAAAAATGTGGCCTATTTTCTTATCATTCTTCAAGCATAGTTTAAAAACATAAATCTTTCTTCATAAATTTAGTCATCTTGTTAAAAACTTTTGCTTAACTTACATTTCTAATTTTTATATTTATATCACTCTATATACACATTAAAACATTCATTTTTGTAAAGAGTTTTTATTGGCATATGTTAAAGGCCATTTCCTTCATCTTATATGTGTTTCTAGCTGTCAAGTTCTGTGTTACCCTGACTTTTGACCTATGTGGTTAAGGTACACAATTAAAAGAGAGACTTATTTTTAAAAGAGATTTTTCTTTTAACTTGATTTGCCTTTATAGTATCTTCTTACTTACTGTGGCAGAGCTAGACTTCCCTGTTTTCCCCATAGGAGGAAATGGTTTTCCCTAAAAAGCAACAAAGCTGTCTTTAGTACCCTTAATGCAGTACTACCCTTAATGCGGTTTTCTGGTCATCTAAGTGCATAAAAAATCTCACTCACATGAAATCAAGACCTCTCTGATTTGAGAGACTTCTGAAGACTAAAGAAACAAAAGAATAAATAAACCACGATATTCTATCATACTTATCAATTTTGTTTTTAGTAGAAATAAGGTAATAGGCTACATCAAGAGAAGTTGTCATCTTGGCTGCAAATGGTGCAGCAGTTCAATAGTGCAGGGGACAAAGCACAGAACTTCATGTCTAGAAAACCTGAGATTATATCCTACTTTAAATACTTAATAACTCTATGATTCTAGTGAAGTCATTTAACTTCTACTTCATTTTCCTCTGTAAAAATTTTTATAAAATTGTAAAACTATCTTCCAAAGTTGTTATAAGTGTTAAATGAGTTAGTATTTGTAAAAATATTAGCATACTGTTTGATACGTAATATGAGCATATGACACATGATATTTATATGTAAATATCCTTCTTCCTCCTCCTCCTTCTCCTTCTCCTTCTTGTACTTCTTGATCTTGTCCTTGTTTTTGTTCTTCCTGTTCTTGTTCTTCTCATCCCTTTAACATTTTTAAGTTTCCTTTGATTTAATTGTCTAGTTCAAAGGTAAAAAAGCAAATAGGGACAATTTTTTCCCCAGGACATTTTTTTGAAAATTAGACATATTTTTGAAAAATGGAATTAATCCTCAAAAGAGTTGTATGTGCCATGTACTTTTGGAGTTGTTCCAGCAAAGATTGGATAAATATTGGTAGGTAACATTATAGAGGAAATTCATTAAATCATAATTCAATTCAATTCAATTCAGATCACTTGTTTTCTTAAAAGATGTAAATTTGCTTCCTCTAATTATGCAAATTACCTCATCAGAACCTTGTAACCTATTTTCTATCTTCATTTTATTATATTCATTTAATAGTTCTCAAATCCATCCTTCCTTTGTAGACACATTGCTGTTTCCCTAGCTTAATTCCTTATAGCCTCTCTTTTGGAGATTTTGATAGTTTTCCAACTAGTATCTTGTGATTTCTGTGTGTCTGAAGAAATATTTCCAATCCTTCCTTCAAATCACTGCCAAAGAAATGTTTCTGATTAAAATATTTGATAGCATCACTCTCAGTACTATCCCATTGTCTGCTGGATAAATGGGGCCCTTTATAATGGATCTCCAACCTAGTCTACATTTATTGTTTTATTTCACAGTAGTCATCTTTGCAAAATCCATTCCCAACCAATTTATATTATTCACTAATCATCAGTTTTTTTCTTCTCTAATGTTCATATATTTTAACAGGCCATTTCCTTATCTTAAATGAATCTTTCCCTAATTGTTCTCACTACTACTATTTTCCATCAATTGAAAAATTTCTCCTTTTTTTCAAGGTCTAAATTTGGGACCATTTCATTTACCTAAAACATTGTTTCCCCATTTGTATGATTCTTTTCTCCCATCAAATTAATGCGTAGCTTGTACTATAGTTATGTATATACAAATCTTTTATGGTGGTATAAAATCCTTGAGGGAAGACACTGCCATTTTTTCATTCTAGAGCCTAGTACAATATTATGAACAGAGTAGAATTTCAAAAACTTTTAAGATGAATTGGATCAAATTGTTTCATGCATCAGGTATGGAGTTGAACTAGATGGATTCTCAAGTCCCTTTCATGTTCAAAAATCTGTGTTGTGTATGAAAGAAATTGTCATGAGTGGTTTTCCACTCTCACAAATTTCTATTAAATTATTTTAAGGTGTCCTTTTGAAATAAGCTGTGGAAAGAAATGTTTATATTGAAAATTTCCTAGTTTTATTAACATTCTTAGAATTTAAGCATATATTCAGCTTGAACCATAACCAATATATAAACAAAATTATATCTGCCAATGACTTTCTTTGACTTTACAGTTATCCTTCTACTTTTTGTAGTGGTCTGGAACTGTTATTTCCACCAAAGAGAAAAAGGATTTGAGAGAGTATTTTTTTAAAAAAATTTTACTAATAAACAGGTTTAGGAAATAGAAGAATTAAAAAACTCCCTCTTTTAGGATATCAACTAATTGGCCCCACAGATTATTCACCCTCTAGGATCAAACTATCTAAAATAAATCCATCTCATTTGGATGAGATTAGTCAATAGTCAGAAAAAGGTCAAAGTTCCACTAAGCTCTCATAAAAGGTTTAGACTTCTCTACTAATTGAGGGGTGTTATTTTTATTAATGCCTGATTAATTTATTAATTAATGCCATCTTCCTATAAGTCAATACATGAGTAAACCCAAATTTATTCATTCAACAACAGTAACTAAATATCTACAGATTTCAGAGCAGAATGTTGCACATTGAAAAAGATATATAATTTTTGAATATGTAATAATCCATTTTCATGGAAGTTAATAAAGAGACAATAACAAACATATGTACCTTTAATATACCTAATTGCATATTAATGCATTTAAATAGCTATAATGTCCAGGATAGCTTTTTGGAGGTTCTCCAGATGGGTCTTGGTCTCAGCAAGATAGACACATCTAGTCTAGAGTCTTTATTGTCTCCTTCACAGTCTGTCTCCTTTACAGTTTGTGTCCATTACAGTCTGACCCAGTCTTGATCTTAGTGGAGTGTAAGAGGAAGGAGAGCCACCAGGAGGATGGTCAAAGATCGAATGTCTCATTTTCAGTATTCTTTACCCTTAAATATCTTGGTATGATTACATCATTATAGTATACTGATTATGTGTTAACTATTACATCACATGTTATCATCACATTACATCACAATTAGAAATCCTTTTCATATGATTGGAGATGGTTGCAATTTTTTTATCTCAAAATTGCCTATTCTGTTCATATCCTTTGACCGTTTCTCAATTGGAGAGTGGCTTGAATTCTTATAAAATTGGGTCAGTTCTCTATATATTTTTAGAAATTCTTTATCAGAATCCTTGAATGTAAAAATGTTTTCCCAGTCTATTGCTTCCCTTGTAAACTTGTCTGCATTAGTTTTGCTTGTACAAAATCTGTTTAACTTAATATAATCAAAATTATCTATTTTGTGATCAATAATGATCTCCAGATCTTCTTTGGTCACAAATTTCTTCTTCCTCTATAGATCTGAGAGGTAAACTATCCTATGTTCTTCTAATTTGTTATTTCTTAATAAAAAGTCCTGCATTCCTGACATGAATCCTACTCGGACATGGTTTATTATCCTGAAGATGATTTTCTGTAATCTTTTTACTAATATTTTAATATTTTTACATTTATATTCATTAGGGAAACTGGTCTACAATTTTTTTCTCTGTTTTCATCCTACTTGGTTTAATTATGGTTTTCATGTCTGTATTATAAAAGGATTTTGGCAGGAATCCTTTGTTCTCTCTCTCTCTCTCTCTCTCTCTCTCTCTCTCTCTCTCTCTCTCTCTCTCTCTCATTTTCAAATAGTTTGTATAGTATTGGAGTTAATTCTTCTTTAAATGTTTGGTAGAATTCACCTATAAATCTATCTGGCCCTGGAAATTTTTTCCTTAGGTGGTTGATTAATAGCTTGTTTTATTTCTTTTTCTAAAATGGGACTATTTAAGTAATGCATTTCCTCTTCTCTTAATCTGGACAATCTATATTTTTGTAGGTATTCTTCCATTTCACTTAAGCTATCAAATTTGTTGGCATAAACTTTGGCAAAATAATTGCTAATTATTGCTCTGATTTCTTCTTCTTTGGTGAAAATTACTCCCTTTTCATTTTTGAGACTAACAATTTGATCTTTTTTTTCTAATCAAAATAAGTAAAGGTTTATCTATTTTTTTGTTTTTTTTAGTTTTATGTATTAATTCAATAGTTTTTATTTTCAATTTTATTAATCTCCCCTTTTATTTTTAGAATTTAAAGTTTGGTATTTGATTGGGAGGTTGTAATTTATTTTTTCCTTAGCTTTTTTAGTTACAAGCCCAATTCATTGATCTCTTTCTCTATCTTATGCAAGTACTATTAATTCTGTATTTCCTGCCATCTATTTAGGCCAAATTATACTTTTCTCTTTCATTTTTCCCTTTTCCTGCTCCCCAGTATTTTACTTATGAGCACTACTTGCCTCAAGCCATCCTCCCCCTTTAGAGTCCCTCTCCCTTTCTTATGTCTTTCCCCTACTATTTCTCTTTTCCCTTCTATTAGCCTGCCCCTTCCCTTTTCCCTTACAAATTCCCTATAAGATGAGAGAAGTTTCTCTGTGAAACCAAATATGTGTAATATTCTCTCTTTGAGCCAAATCTGATGAGAGTAAGATTCACACAATGTTCATCCACATCCCTTCTTTCCCTCAATTATAATAAGTTTTCTTTGCTTCTTTGTGGTATGTAATTTCCCTCATTTTACCTCTACTTTCCCCTTTTTCTAGTACAATCTCCTTTCAACCTCTGGTTTTTAATAGTATAAGAGTAAAATCAAATTATACATGCATTTTATGAATACCCATAATGGAGATAGAGTTCTCAAAAAAATCTTTTATTTTTACTTTTTTATGTTTCTTCTGAGTTTTATATTTGAAGGTCAAAATTTTTGTTCATCTCTATTTTTTTCACTAGAAATAAATTAATTCACCTCTTTCATTGAATGTTCATCTACTTCTTTGAAAGAGAATGCTCAGTTAGTGGGGCAATTTATTCTTGGTTGCATTCCAAGGCCTTTCCATACTTTAAGATGGAAGCTGCTAGGTCCTGAGTAATCCTTTTTGTGGCTCCTCAGTATTTGAATTGTTTCTTTAATTGGATGCTTGTAAAGTTTTTTCCTTGGTCTGATGGTTCTGAAACTTAGGCACAATATTTCTTGGAGTTTTCATTTTGGGGTCTCACCAAATTACCTCAGGAGGTGATTGGTGAATTCTTTCAATGGCTATTTTATCTTCTGATTCTAAAACATTGGGACAGTTTGATGATTTTCTGTAAGATAATATCTAGGTTCTTTATTTCATTTTTTTGAGGAAGTCCAATAATCCTTAGACTGTATCTCCTAGATCTATTTTCCAAGTAAGTTGTTTTCTGAAGTAGGTATTTTGCATTTATTTTAATTTTTTTCTTTTTATTTAGTTTTGCTTGACTAATTCCTGATGTTTCACTGAGTCATTCATTTCCATTTGTTCAGTTCTGATTTTTAGTGAACTATTTCTTCATTTACATTTTTTATTTTTTTTATTTGGCCAATTAAATTTTAGACATGTTGTTCTGTGAATTTTTTTTTAATTTCACAAATTCTGTTTTTCAGGGAGATGTTTTCTTTTTCTATTTCACAAATTCAGTTTTTCAGGGCATAGTCTTCTTTTTCCATTTCCATTTTCCAATAGTCAAATCTATTTTGTAAGCTATTATATGCTTTTTCCATTTCACTAAATCTATTTTGTAAGCAGTTTTCAGATAATTTCTGTATTTCCTTTCCCAAATCTTCTTGCAAAGTTCTCATTTCTTGTCCCCATTTTTCTTCTAGCTCTCTTTTAAGATCCTTTTTTTCCCCCCAAGAGAGCCTTATGAGATGGAAACCAATTTACATCACCCTTTGGGGCTTCATCTAGAGATGATCTGTTTTTTGTGACCTCAGAGTTTGAAATCTGTTCTTTTCTTTCACCATAAAGACTATCTTTATATATATATATATATATATATATATATATATATATATATATACATATATATATATGTATATATATATATATATATATATATATATATACATATTTATTTACAAATACACACATGGGTAATTTTTCAGCATTGACCCTTGCAAAACCTTCTGTTCCAACTTTCCCCCTCCTTCCTCCCCCAGATAGCAAGTAGACAAATATATGTTAAATATATTAAAGTATATGTTAAATACAATATTTGTATACATATCCATACAGACCATAAAGGCTATCTATGGTCAGAGTTCTTTTTGCTTTTTTATTCATTTCTTTAAAAAACTTGAAATCTGCTTTTAGGGCAAGGAAGATTGTCGAAGCTTCCTCTACAAGTGGCGGCCACAGCTGCACTGAGTCAGTGCTGACTGACTTCCAATGCCAGATAGGTGTTGCCAGGTCCCATAAAATTCTGGTATTTCGGGGTTCACTATATTTTTTTGTGTTTGTGTTGGATGTGTTATAACTTGCCTGCTTATCTACTGACTTGAAAGCAAGGCAGAGTAGCCAACATTTCTATAGATTCCTCCCCAAAAATTCTCTGGTGTGCAGAACATAACATCCACCCTGACATTGTGCACTGCCTGCTTGCACTTGGCCCTCTTCTCTCTTTAATTGATTGAAAGATCTTTTTCTGGAGATCTTTGTAATTATATTCTGCTGGTAATTTGTTTCATTCCCAAAATTTGTGGGTTCTATCACTTCAGAACTAATTCAGAGGCTTAAATTGTTAATTAGTCTGAGGGTCATGGGAAGAGGCCAGATTAAAAAAAAAAAGTGTGCCTTATGTGCCATCTTTCTCTCTATTGTTTTTTGAAAGGAATGTGTGCAGTATTTCATAAAAAAGCTTTTTTCTGCAACAATTGAGATTATTATATGATTTCTGTTGGTTTTGTTACTGATATGGTCAATTATTTCCTGATACTGAACCAATCCTGCATTCCTAGTATAAATCCCTTTTGGTTATAGCATATCATTCTGCTGGTAAGTTTCTGTTATCTCTTTGCTAATAATTTATTTAAATTTTTTGCATTGAGGGGTGGAGTCAAGAGGGCATAGAGAAGACACATCTCTATCTATCTGACCTTCTTACCTTCCCTCAGATCAAAAGCAGATTAAGCCCCTGAACTGGTTTTGGAGTGACAGAACCCACAAATATTTGGAGTAAAATAAATTTCCAGAAGAAGATACATTGGGAAAACTTCAGTAAAATGTCTGTTTCAGTTGGTCAGAAGAAGAGGCTGCCAAGCCCAAACTGCAGGAAAGGGACCCCAGGGCAACTACCCAGGACAGAAAGTCAGGGAATTGTAGTATCTATGCACCAGGGAGTCTATTGCAAGGCTTTTAGATTACTCTTTCCTGGTTGCAAGTCATTGGTTCAGCAGCTTTGCTGTAAGACACACACACACAAAAAAAAAAATACAGAAGGCAAATTGTGAGGCTCTGAACCCCAGAATGTGAGATTTGGCAACTCCTATCCAATATCAGAAGTAACAATGCCCCAGGGCAAACTAAAGTGGCTGTTGACCTTTTGCCTTAAAAAGCAGACTTCAACCTTTAAAAAATAAGCCAAAAAACACAAAGAACTCTGACCACAGACAACTTTTATGGATATAGAGAATAACAGATCTCACACTTTGAGGATTCTAAAGACAAATCATCTCCAGATGAATCCCCAAAGGGTGACATGAGTTGGTCCACATTACACAAGGTCCTCTTGGAAGAATTCAAAAAGGAACTTAAAGAGAGTTAGAAGAAAATTGTGGTGAGAAAAAGAGATATTTGCAAGATATATACATACATATATATGGAAAAAGAAAAAGATATATTATCTGAATAAAACTCTTTACAAAAATTGATAAAGTGGGAGAAGTATGTAACTTTTTACAAAATAGATATGAAAAAAAACAAAACAATTCATTGAAAAACAGAATTTGTGAAATGTAAAAAATGCAATGAACAAAGCAATTCAACTGGCCAAATGCAAAAAAAAAAAAAAGATAAACAAGCTAACTGAAGAAAATAATTTATTAAAAATTAGAATTGAACAAATGGAAGTGAAAGACTCAGTGAGTCTTCAAGAATCAGTCAAAGAAAACAAAACAAAACAAAACAAAAAAAGAAAAAGAGAAGAAAATGTAAATTACCTCATTGGAAAAACAACTGACCTGGAAAATAGATCAATTTCTTAGATTATCTTAAAGACAATCTAAGAATTATTGGACTTCCTGAAAACCATGATGATAAAACGAGTCTAGATATCATCTTTCAGGAAATTATCAAGGAAAGCTGCCCTGATGTCTTAGAATTAGAAAGCAAAATAGTCATTAAAAGAATTTACAAATCACTTCTTGAAAGAAACCCCAAAAGGAAAACTCCAAGGAACATCATAGCTAAATGTCAGAAGTATCAAATCAAGGAGAAAATATAGCAAATAATCATAAGGAAACATTTCAAATATTAAGTAGATGCAATCAGGATTAACAAGGACCTAGCAACTTCCACTTTAAAAGATCAAAAGGCATGGAATCTGATACTATGAAAGGCAAAGGAATTTAGATTGCAGCCAAGAATCAACTAACCAGCAAAATTGTGCATCATTTTTCAGGGGAAAAGATAGACATTCAATGAAGCAGGTGAGATCTTTGTATTTCTGATGAAAAAATTGGAGCTGAATAGATTTGATCTTCAAATACAGAACTCAAGACAAGCATAAAAAGGAAAGAAGAAATAACATTTTATAAAAAATACAAAGCTTATGTCCATATATGTGAAGATATGTTTAACTCTTGAGATCTGTATCTCTGTTATGGTTATACCTTAGAGGGTACTGGTTTAATTTAATTTTATTATGATTTTTAAAAAAGGATCTAAAGTAGGAAAGATAAATCTACTGGAAGAAGAGAAAAAATGGAGTTATAACGGGATACATTACATTTCATGAGGAGGCAAAAAAAAAATCAATTACAATTGAGGGAAAGAGGTGAGGGGGATGAACATTGTGCAAATCTTACTGGCAACAGATTCGAATCAAAGAGAGAATATCAGACACATTAAGCTTCACAGAGAAGCTTGTTTCAAGCTGCAAATAGACAGCAAAACTATACTAGTTGAGAAGCTTAACCTTGCTCTTGAGATTTGATGAATTGAACCACAAATTAAATAAGAAAAAAATATAAATAGGTAAATAGAATCCTAGAAAGTTTAGGAATTATAGACCTTTGGAGAAAATTGAATGGACACAGAAAGGAATATGCTTTTTTTTCTCAGCATTACATGGAACCTATACAAATATTGACCATGTATTAGAGCATAAAAACCTCAAAATCAAATGCAGAAAGGCAGAAAGATGCCTTTTCTCAGATCATGATGCAATAAAAATAATATCCAATAAAATGCAATGGGAAAATAAACTAAAAATTAATTGAAAAATAAGTAGTCTAATTCTAAAGAATGAGTGGGTGAAACAAATCATAGACACAATCAATAATTTCATCCAAGAGGATGACAATAATGAGGCAACATACCAAATTTGTGGGATGCAACCAAAGCATTTATTAGGAAAAAAATTTATATCTGGAGATGGTTACTTGCATAAAATAGAAGAAAATAAGATCAATGAATTAGGCTTGCAACAAAAAATCTAGGAAAAAAAAGAATAAATTAACCCCCCAAATAAATACCAAATTTGAAATTCTAAAAATAAAAGGGGAGATTAATAAAATTGAAATTAAGAAAACTTAAATTAATGAAAGAATTGGGTTCCTTAAAAAAAAAGTTTAGTTAATTTATTAGAAAGAGGAAAGAAGAAAATCAAATTGTTAGTTTCAAAAATGAAAAGGGAGGACTTTTCACTAATGAAGAGCAAATTAGAGCAATAATTAGGAGTTATTTTGCCCAACTTTATGCCAATGAATTTGATAACCTAAGTGAAATGGAGCAATACCTACAAAAATATAGATGGCCAAGATTAGCAGAAGAGGAAATAAATTAATTACTCCCATTTTAGAAAAAGAAATAGAACAACTATTAATCAAGTCCCTAAGAAAAAAATCATCAGGGCCAGATGGACTTACAGGGGAATTCTATCAAACATTTAAAGAATAATTAACTCCAATTCTATATAAACTATTTGAAAAAAACAAGAAGGGAAGAGGGGACTCCTACCAATTCATTTTATGACAAAGACATAGCATTGGTACATAAACCACATAGGATGAAAACAAAAGAAAATTATAGACTAATTTCCCTAATGAATATTGATGCAGAATTCTTAATATTTTGGCAAAGAGATTACAGAAAATCATCCCCAGGAAAAAAAACCATGACCAAATAGGATTATATCAGGAATGCAGGACTGGTTCAGTATTAGAAAAACTATTAGGATAATTGCCTATATCAATAACCAAATTAACAAACAAATTGATTATTTCAATAGGTGCAGAAAAAAGCATTTGATAAAATTCAAAATCCATTCCTATTAAAAACACTAGAGAGTATGGGAATAAATTGACTTTTCCTTAAAATAGTCAGTAGCATTTATTTAAAACCATTAACAAGTATCACATGTAATAGGGACAAACTGGAACCATTCTTAATAAGATCAGGGGTGAAACAAAGTTGTCCAATATCACCATTACTACATCACATACTAGCTTTGGCAATAAGAGAAGAAAAAAAAAAAACTATTAAAGGAGTTATGGTAGGTAATGAGGAAACCAAATCATCATTCTTTGCAGATGATATGATGGTATATTTAGAGAATCCTAGAAAACCAACTAAAAAACTCTTAGAAATAATCCAACACTTCAGCAAAGTTTCAGGTTACAAAATAAATCCACATAAATCATCAGCATTTTAATGTATTATCAACAAAGTCCAGCAGCAAGGAAGTACAGCAAAAAGAAATTCCATTTAAAATAACTGTTGATAGTATAAAATATTTGGGTTTCTCTCTGCTAAAGGAAAATCAGGAGCTATATGAGGAAAACTACAAAACACAACTTCTGGCCAAGATGGTGGAAAGGATGCACAATCTGCTTAAGCCACGTTTTCTCTCAGAATAATTTATTGGGGGGGGAGGGCGGAGCCAAGATGGCGGAGAAGATACACGCGAATTTGTAAGGTCCCTTCTTTCAATACCAAATAGTTAAATCAGCCTCAAAAATAACACTAGACTGAGAAAAACTACAAGGATTGCAAGGACAACTTACCAGCTGAAGAGAATCTGGAATTTCAACAGAAAAGGATGGTTCAGAGGGGAGGAAAAAAAAAGACCAACACAGACAGGGTTAGGTGCTAGCACACTATGCCAATCGGGCTGGGGAGAACTCTGGGATAAGAGAAGCCACTGAGATAGAGGAATCAGGCACAGGCTGTTAGCTCTTCTCTGCTTATAAAACAGCAGTTCAAAAGAGAAATCAAGCCACTTTAAAATATAAAGCCAGATCCTAAATCCACCCCAATCCAGAAGTGACGTAACAGATCTCAGCAGGGCCTTCTGCTGCCTGGGGCTTCTCCTTGGGGTAATTGAGAGCCTGAACAGCGGTGACACAGCCCAAGGCAGCCTCCAGTCCACATAGTGTGGGGCTCAGCCTGAGGCAGTGGAATTCTAGCAGCAGTGGAATTCCCAGAGAAGCAGAACGCCCAAGAAGCAGAACCTTTGAAGTAGGGACCACGGTTTCCGGCAGACACTTCTGGTTTGAGTGCAGGGGCTTTTCACATCAGCTGCTAATATCCACAGCCCCACAGGAGGCTTTGGCTGGGGTTTCTGACACTTTCACTTTTCAGCCTTAAAACTCAGGACAGACTAGGCCACACAGCAGGGGTTCTTCACTGGGCACTCCTTGAAGCTGCAGCTGTGTTAACCACCTCTGAGTCATTTCCAAGGAGGGGGAAGGGGAACTCTCTCCCAGAGTTCTCCCTTAGCTCAGGCACAGGACTTGCTGCATCCATCCCCTCTGGGAGGAAGCTGGTAAATAAATAAACTTCTTATCCCAAGGGCAAACCCCAAAAGATATTTAACAACAAGGAAGAAGCTGAAGAGAACAATTGATACCTTCTACACAGAGAAAGAGCAGGTATCCAACCCACAGGAAGCTAACAACAGAGAGTCTGTAGATAACACCCTAAAGGGAAATGATACCTCCCCCCCATCACATAACCCTCTCCTACAAGAGATTATTCAAAAGTTAAGAGAGTTTGAAGAAAAATGGGGAAAGGAAAGAGAAGCTATGATAGAGAATAACAACGTCCTGAAACTTGATTTGGAAAAAATAAAAAATTCACAGGAGGTACAGGGAAACAAAATTTGTGAATTAGAAAAGGTTAAAAAATCACAGGAAAGTAGGATTTCTGAAATGGAAAAAGAAAATAACTCACTAATAAAAAAAAATTAGTGAACAGAGCAAAATAATTCATTTAAAAACTAAATTGGACATATACAAAAAGAACTAAAAAATGTGAATGAAGAAAATAACTCATTAAAAATCAAGACTGAACAAAGAAAAAATGAATGATTGATTGAGAAACCAAGAAGCAGTCAAACAAAACAAAAAAAAAAATGAAAAGCTGGAGAATAAAGTCCAATACTTACTAGGATAATCTAGAGACCTGGAAAATATATCTAGGAGAGATAATCTGAGGATCATTGGACTTCCCGAAAATTATGATTTAAAAAAAAAGAACCTAGATTCTATTTTACAGGAAATCATCAAAGAGAACTGTCCAGAGATAAAAGAAACAGAAGGGGAAATAGGCGTTGAAAGAATTCATTGAACACCTTCTGAAAAAGACCCTAAAAAAAGAACTCCATAGAACATTGTGGCTAAGCTGAAGAACTACCAAACTAAAGAAAAAATATTGCAAGCAGCTAGGAAAAAACAATTCAAATATCAAGGTGCTACAATAAGGGTCACACAAGATCTGGCTGCCTCCACATTAAAGGATCGAAGAGCCTGGAACCTGATATTCCGAAAAGCAAATGAACAAGGATTGCAACCAAGAATAAATTACCCAGCTAAGTTTAGCATTTTCTTCCCTGGAAGAAGATGGTCATTTAATGAAACATGTTTGCGAAGGTCTGGTCTAGCTCCTCTTGTCAGGATAAGCAAAAGTCCTTGCCCCACATGTGGACGCCAATTGTAGCATGCTGTCGTCTCCAGAAGCTGCTGGATCGCTCGCTGGGAAGAGATCTGCTGTGTCTACTCAAAACAGACCAATTGTTTCTCTTGTCAATTTGTTTTCTTCGATTCCTACTCTGACAAAATGAACAAAAAATTCAAAAGGGCTCTAACCATTGACAGCTTTTGTATGGAGAGAGAGCAGACTTCAAACACTGAGGAGACTAAAAACAGACTGTCCCCAGATGAATACCCTAAGAGGGATATGAGCTGCTCCTCAATACAAAAGAATCTCATAGAGGAAATCAAAAAGGCTCTCACAAGAGAGCTGGAAGAGAAATGGGAAAAGGAAAGGGAAACTTGGCAAGAGAGCCTGGAGAAGTCATCCCATGCATTCAAAGACAGAGTGGATAAAGAAATCAAATCATTGAGAAACAAGATTAGTGAGCTGGAAAAGGTAAACAACTTCAAGGAAAACAGGATTAGTGAGCTAGAAAAAGAAAACAGCTCTCTAAAAAATAAAATGGATAAAATGGAAAAAAATTCCATAGAAGATAAAAACTCAATTGGACAATTACAAAGAGATATAAAAAAAGTGAGTGAAGACAATACATCATTGAAAATTAGACTGGAACAAGTAGAAATGAATGATTCAAAGAGAAACCAAGAGGTAGTCAAGCAAAACCAGAGAAATGAAACCATTGAAAAGAATGTCAAGTACCTTATCAGAAAGACAACAGACCTGGAAAACAGATCCAGGAGAGTCAATTTGATTATAATCGGACTCCCTGAAAAATGTGAGGAAAAAAAGAGCTTGGACACCATTTTCGAGGAAATTATCAAAGAGAACTGCCCAGATGTTTTGGAAACAGATGGTAAAATAGACATTGAAAAAATTCATCGATCACCTACTGAAAGGGACCCTAAAATCAAAACGCCAAGAAATATAGTGGCTAAGTTCAAGAACCATCAGACAAAGGAAAAGATATTGGAAGCTGCTAGAAAAAAGCAATTCAGATATGGAGTATCCACAATAAGGATAACCCAGGATTTAGCAGCATCCACATTAAAAGAACGAAGGGCCTGGAACATGATATTCCAAAAGGCTAAGTAACTTGGTATGCAGCCAAGAATAACTTACCCAGCAAGAATGAGCATTGTTTTCCAGGGAAGAAGTTGGACATTTAACAAAATAAATAAATTCTATCTATTTTTGATGAAAAAACCAGACCTACATAAAAGGTTTGATCTTCAAATACAGAACTCAAGAGATTTCTAAAAAGGTAAAAAGAAATCTTGAGAACTACACTTCTGCCAAAAAAATGTAAAGAACATAAGTACAATTTGTCTTAGGAACTAGAGGTGGAAAGGAAATTATATCATAAAAAAGTGTAAAGTGCCTCATGAAGATGCAAAGGTAACTTATTATATCTGAGAGAAAGAAAGGAGGGAGATGAATCATAGTGTGTATCAATAGACATATTCGATTTATGGTGAAACTTCTTCCACTTCATTGAAAATTGAAATGGAAGGAGTAAGCTAAGGGGAAGGGAATACAGTAATTTCGAGGAAAAGTGGTAAAATAAGGGGAGGACCTTTAAGGTGGGGGAGGGATCCTAAAAAGGGAGGGCTGTGAAAAGCAAGTAGTGTTCACCAGTTAAATACTGGATAGGAGGGTAAAAGGGAAGGAAAGGGGAAAAGCATAAGCAGGGGTTAATAGGTTGGCAAGCAATATCGAATTAGTCCTTCTAACCATAAATGTGAATGGGGCAAACTGCCTCATAAAGAGGAAGCAGTTAGCAGACTGGATTAAAAGTCAGAATCCTACTATATGTTGTTTACAGGAAACACACCTGAAACAGGGTGAGACATTCAAACTAAAAATAAAAGGGTGGAGCAGAATCTATTATGCTTCAGGCAAAACCAAAAAAGCAGGAGTAGCCATCCTCATCTCAGATCAAGCAAAAACAAAAATTGATCTAATTAAAAGAGATAAGGAAGGGCATTATATACTGCTAAAGGGCAGCATCAATAATGAAGCAGTATCAATATTAAACATATATGCACCAAGTGGTGCAGCATCTAAATTCTTAAAAGAGAAATTAAGAGAGCTGCACAAAATAAATAAGAAAGAAGTCAAAGAGGTAAATAGAATACTAGAAAAGTTTGATATGATAGATCTTTGGCGAAAGCTAAATGGAGACAGAAAGGAATATACTTTCTTCTCAGCAGTTCATGGAACCTATACAAAAATTGATCATATTCTAGGGCATAAAAATCTCAAAATCAAATGCAGTAAGACAGAAATAGTAAATGCATCCTTTTCAGACCATAATTCAATCAAAATTATAAAAGCCAGGGGAAATTAGACCAAAAATAATTGGAAACTAAATAATCTTATACTAAAGAATGATTGGGTAAAACAGCAAATCATAGACATAATTAATAACTTCACCCAAGAAAATGACAATAATGAGACATCATACCAAAATGTGTTGGATACAGCCAAAGCAGTAATAAGGGGAAGTTTTATATCTCTACAGGCCTACTTGCATAAAATAGAGAAAGAGAGGGCCAACAAATTGGGCTTACAACAAAAATTGCTAGAAAAGGAACAAATTAAAACCCCCCAGACAAACACAAAACTTAAAATTCAAAAAATAAAAAGTGAGATTAATAAAATTGAAAATAAAAAAACTATTGAATTAATTAATAAAACTAAGAGTTGGTTCTATTTTATGAAAAAGCCAATAAAATAGATAAACCTTTGGTAAATCTGATCAGAAAAAAGAAAGAGGAAAATCAAATTGTTAGTCTTACAAATAAAAAGGGGGATCTTTCCACTAATGAAGAGGAAATTAGAGAAATAATAAGGAGTTACTTTGCCCAACTTTATGCCAATAAATTTGGTACCTTAAGTGAAATGGATGACTACCTCCAAAAATATAGGCTTCCTAGATTAACAGAGGAGGAAATAAATTGCTTCAATAGTCCCATTTCAGAAAAAGAAATAGAACAAGCTATTAATCAACTCCCCAGGAAAAAATCCCCAGGACCAGATGGATTTACATGTGAATTTTACCAAACATTTAAAGAACAATTAGTCCCAATGCTATATAAACTATTTGAAAAAATAGGGGTTGAAGGAGTCCTTTTATGACACAGACATGGTACTGATACCTAAACCAGGTCGATCGAAAACTGAGAAAGAAAATTATAGACCAATTTCCTTAATGAATATTGATGCTAAAATCTTAAATAAGATATTAGCAAAAAGACTTCAGAAAATCATCCCCAGGATAATACATTATGATCAAGTAGGATTCATACCAGGAATGCAGGGCTGGTTTAATATTAGGAAAACTATTAGTATAATTGACCATATTAATAATCAAATTAATAAAAACCATATGATCATCTCAATAGATGCAAAAAAAGCATTTGACAAAATCCAACATCCATTCCTACTAAAAACTCTTGAGACTATAGGAATAAGTGGATTATTCCTTAGAATAATCAGGAGCGTATATTTAAGACCATCAGTAAACATAATATGCAATAGAAATAAACTGCAACCTTTCCCAGTAAGATCAGGAGTGAAACAAGGTTGCCCACTATCACCATTACTATTCAAAAAATACTAGAAACGCTAGCTTTGGCAATAAGAGCCGAGAAAGAGATTCAAGGAATTAGAGTAGGAAATGAGGAAATCAAACTATCACTCCTTGCAGATGACATGATGTATACTTAGCGAACCCCAAAGACTCTCCTAAAAAGCTATTAGAAATAATTCAGAATTTTAGCAAAGTGGCAGGATACAAAATAAATCCACATAAATCCTCAGCATTCTTATATATCACCAACAAAACACAACAGCAAGAGATACAAAGAGAAATTCGATTCCAAACAAATGTTGAGAGTATAAAGTATTTGGGAATCCATCTACCAAAGAATAGTCAGGAATTATATGAGAAAAATTACAAAACACTTGCCAAAAAAATAAAGTCAGATTTAAATAATTGGAAAGACATTCAGTGCTTTTGGATAGGCCGAGTGAATATAATTAAGATGACAATACTCCCCAAACTAATCTATTTATTTAGTGCTATACCAATCAGACTCCCAAGAAACTATTTCAATGACCTAGAAGAAATAACAACAAAATTCATATGGAAGAATAAAAGGTCGAGAATTGCAAGGGAACTAATGAAAAAAAACTCAGAGGATGGTGGTCTAAGTGTACCTGATCTAAAGCTATATTATATAGCAGCAGTCACCAAAACCATTTGGTACTGGCTAAGAAATAGAATGGTAGATCAGTGGAACAGATTAGATACAAAGGAAAAAAAGGGTACATCTATAGCAATCTAATCTTTGACAAAGCCAAAGATACCAACATTAGGGACAAAAATTCATTATTCGGAAAAAAAACTGTTGGGAAAACTGGAAATTAGTATGGCAGAAATTAGATATGGATCCACACTTAACACCATATACCAAGATAAGATCAAAATGGGTCCATGATTTAGGCATAAAGAATTAGATAATAAATAGATTAGAGGACCTCTCAGACCTGTGGAGGAGGAAGGAATTTATGACCAGAGGAGAATTAGAGATCATTATTGATCACAAAATAGAAGATTTTGATTACATCAAACTAAAAAGTTTCTGTACAAACAATACTAATGCAGCAAGATTAGAAGGGAAGTAACAAATTGGGAAAATATTTTTAAAAGTAAAGGTTCTGACAAAGGTCTCATTTCCAAAATATATAGAAAACTGACCCTGATTTATAGGAAACCAAACCATTCTCCAATTGATAAATGGTCAAGGGATATGAACAGACAATTCTCAGATGATGAAATTAAAACTATTTCCACTCATATGAAAGAGTATTCCAAATCACTATTGATCAGAGAAATGCAAATTAAGACAACTCTGAGATATCATTACAAACCTGTCAGATTGGCTAAGATGACAGGAACAAATAATGATGAATGTTGGAGGGGCTGTGGGAAAACTGGGACACTGATGCATTGTTGGTGGAGTTGTGAAATAATCCAATCATTCTGGAGAGCAATCTGGAATTATGCCCAAAAAGTTATCAAAATGTGCATACCCTTTGACCCAGCCATACTACTACTGGGCTTATATCCCAAGGAAATACTAAAGAAGGGAAAGGGACCTGTATGTGCCAAAATGTTTGTGGCAGCCCTTTTCATAGTGGCTAGAAGCTGGAAGATGAATGGATGTCCATCAATTGGAGAATGGTTGGGTAACTTATGGTATATGAATGTTATGGAATGTTATTGTTCTGTAAGAAATGACCAACAGGAGAAATAGAGAGAGGCTTGGAGAGACTTATATCAACTTATGCTAAGTGAAATGAACAGAACCAGAAGATCATTATACACTTCAACAATGATACTGTATGAGGATGTATTCTGATGGAAGTGGATATCTTCAACATAGAGAAGAGCTAATCAAATTCCAATTGATTGATAATGGACAAAATTAGCTACATCCAGAAAAGGAACACTGGGAAATGAGTGTAAACTGTTATTTTTACATTCTGAATCCAATTCTTCCTATGCAACAAGAAATTCGATTCTACACATATATATTGTATCTAGAATATATTGTAATATATTTAACATGTATAAGACTGCCTGTCTGTCATCTCGGGGAGAGGGTTGGGGGACGAAGGGAAAAAATCTGAACAGAAGTAAGTGCAAGGGATAATTTTGTAAAAAATTACCCATACATATGTACTGTCAAAAAAAAGTTATAATTATAAAATAAAATAAAAATTAAATAAATTTAAAAAAAATTAGTATGGCAGAAATTAGATATGGATCCACATTTAATGCCATATACCAATATAAGATCAAAATGGTTCCATGATTTAGGCATAAAGATCATAAATAGATTAGAGGAACAGAGGATAGTCTACCTCTCAGACCTGTGGAGGAGTAAGGCATTTATGACCAAAGGAGAACTAGGGATCATTATTGATCACAAAATAGAAGATTTTGATTACATCAAATTAAAAAGCTTTTGTACAAACAAAACTAATGCAAACAAAATTAGAAGGGAAGTAACAAATTGGGAAAACATTTTTACAGTTAAAGGTTCTGATAAAGGCCTCATTTTCAAATTATATAGAGAACTGACCCTAATTTATAAGAAATCAAACCATTCTCCAATTGATAAATGATCAATGGATATGAATAGACAATTCTCAGATGATGAAATTGAAACTATATCCACTCATATTAAAGTATGTTCCAAATCACTACTGATCAGAGAAATGCAAATTAAGGCATCTTTGAGATACCATTACACACCTGTCAGATTGACTAAGATGACAGGAAAAGATAATGATAAATGTTGGAGGGGATGTGGGAAAACTGGGACACTGATGTATTGTTGGTGGAGTTGTAAAAGAATCCAGCCATTATGGGGAGCAATTTGGAACTATGCCCAAAAAGTTATCAAACTGTGCATTCCCTTTGATCCAGCAGTGCTACTACTGGGGTTATATCCCAAAGAAATACTAAAGTGCGGAGACGGACCTGTATGTGACAAAAATGTTTGTGGCAGCTCTTTTTGTAGTGGCTAGAAACTGGAAAACGAATGGATGTAGATCAATTGGAGAATGGTTGGGTAAATTATGGTATATGATGATTATGGAATATTATTGCTCTGTTAAAAGTGACCATCAGGATGAATACAGAGAGGCTTGGAGAGACTTACATGAACTGATGCTGAGTGAAATGAGCAGAACCAGAAGATCACTATATACTTCAACAACAATTCTGTATGAAGATATATTCTGATGGAAGTGGATATCTTCAACATAAAGAAGATGCAACTCACTTCCAGTTGATCAATTATGGACAGAAATAACTACACCCAGAGAAGGAACACTGGGAATTGAATGTAAACTGTTAGCATTACTGTTTTCTATCCAGGTTACTTATACCTTCGGAATCCAATTCTTACAGTGTAACAAGAAAATTTGATTTACACACATATTTTGTATCTAGGTTATACTGTAACAAATGTAAAATGTATGGGATTGCCTGTCATCTAGGGGAGGGAGTAGAGGGAGGGAGGGGAAAATTTGCAAAAATGAATACAAGGGATAATGTAAAAAAAAAGTTACTCATGCATTTGTACTGTCAAAAAATATAATTATAAAATTAATAAAAAAAAGAATAATTTATCTCATGACAAGCCTCATAATTAGTGCTTGTCTGGAAAAAAAAAAAAACCACAAATAATTATGAAGAGAAGATATCCTTGAAATTTGCCAGAAAAGGCTTGTTTTTGCTCATGGGTGGGGATGGTTTTAGATCAGGCATAAAATGAAGGCAGGCAGCTGCAGCACAGCAGGCACAGTAAGGCAGGCAGCTCATACTGCAGACCTGAGGGGAGTGGAGTGTGATCTCAGCTGTTTCTGTGGAGAGAGATTTAACACTTTATTGGCTACTTTTCCCTGGCCGCAAGCCAGTAGACAAGCAGAGAAGCCAAAAACACAGGGGGTGAAGACTATAACGCCCAAAAAGTACCATCTCTTGGAACCTGGTCACACCCACTCCAAGTGACTCAGCACTCTCTCAGAGCCTCAGCACAGCCATTTCAGTCATGCTAGTCCCTTGCTGCTGCCCTCTCCAGTCTGTAGAAGAAGTTCGGTATTCAGCCCCCCCTCACAACAAAAGCAGACCATTTGTTTCTCTAGTTAGTTAGTTTTTTTTTTTTTTTTTAACTCTTCTTTGACAAAATGAGCAAAAAATTAAAATGCACTGTAATCATTGATACTGACTATATGGATAGAGAGCAGACTTTAAACCCTGAGGAGACTAGAAACAGATTGTCTCCAGATGAATCCCCAAAGGGGGATATCATCTGGTTCTCAATGCACAAGACTCTCATATAAGAAATTAAAAAGGCTCTCACAAGAGAATTAGAAGAAAAATGGGAAAATAAAAAAGAAGCTTGGCAAGAGAGTCTGAATACATCATCCCATTCATTGAAAGATAGAGTGGATAAAGAAATCAAATCCTTGAAAAATAGAATTTGTGAGCTGGAAAAAGAAAATAGCTTTCTAAAAAATAAAATTGGTGAAATGGAAAAAAAATTCCATAGAACAAAATAACTCACTTAGAAATTCAATTAGACAATTAGAAAAAGATATAAAAAAGTGAGTAAAAAAATACTTCATTGAAAATCAGAATCAAGCAAATGGAATTGAATGACTTGAGGAGACACCAAGAATCAGTCAAGCAAAACAAACAACAAAAAACAAACAAACAAACAAACAAAAAAAAATTAAACAATGGAAAAAAATGTCAAAAACTTCCTTGGAAAAACAACAGACCTGGAAAATAGATCCAGGAGAGACAATCTGAGAATTATTGGATTCCCTTTAAAATATGATGAAGAAAAAGGGGTTGGACACTATCTTCCAGGAAATTATCAAAGAGAACTGTCCAATGATTCTCAGACAGAAACAGCTACACCCAGAGAAGGAACACTGGGAATTGAGTGTAAACTGTTTGCACTATTGACTTTCTCCCCAGGTTACTTATACCTTCAGAATCCAATTCTTACCATGCAACAAGAAATTTGGTTTTACACACATATATTGTATCTAGGATATACGGTAACATATTTAATATGTCATCTAGGGGAGGGAGTAGAGGGAGGGAGGGGAAAATTTGGAAAAGTGAATACAAGGGATAATGTAAAAATATTACCCATGCATATGCCCTGTCAAAAAAATTTATAATTATAAAATTAATGTTAAAAAAAAGAAAACTGTTCAGATGTTATAGAAACACAGGGTAAAATAGAGATTGAAAGAATTCATCAATCACCCTAAAATCAAAACACCAAGAAATATAGTGGCCAAATTTTGGAACCATCAAATGAAGGAAAAACGACTGCAAGCTTCTAGAAAAAAATTCAAATACAGAGGAGCCACAGTAAGGATTACCCAAGAGTTAGCAGTGTCCTCATTAAAGGATCTAAGGGCCTGGAATATGATATTCTGAAAGGCAAAGGAACTTGGTATGTAGCTAAAAATGCCTTACCCAGCAAAAATGAGCATCTTTTTCCAGGGAAGAAGATGGACATTCAACAAAATAATGAATTTCATCTATTTTGATGAAAAAACACCAGAACTAAGCAAAAAGTTTGATCTACAAATATAGAACTAAAGAGAAATCTAACAAGGTAAAAATAAATCTTGGGAACTATATTTCTACTATACAGATATATAAAGAACACATGTATATACTGTTCTAGAAACTAGAGGTCGAAATGAAATTGTACCCAGAAAAGGGTAAAGTGGGGGTACTACATCTCACAAAGAGGCAAAAGAAGCCTATTATGTCTGAGAGAAAGAATGGATAGGGATGAACATAGTGTGTATTGTACTGCCATCAGAATTGGCTTAAAGAGAAAAATATTCAATTTATTGTGAAACTTCTCCCACTTCAATGAAAAATGGAAGGGGAAAAATGAAAAGGGAAGGAGTAAGCTAAACAAAATGGAATACAGAAATTGTGAGGAAAAGGGATAAGAGAGGGGAAGGAATTCTAAGATGGGGAGAGGAATACTAAAAAGGGAGGGCTGTGAGAAGCAATTGGTGCTCACAAGTTTAAAACTTGGAAGGAGGATAAGTGGGAAGGAAAAAAGAAAAGAATAATCAGGGGTTAACAAGATGACAAGTAATACAAAAAAATTTAACCATAAATGTAAATGGGGTAAACTTCCCCATAAAAAAGAAATGGTTAACAATCTGGATTAAAAGCCAGAATCCTACAATATGTTGTTTGCAAGAAACACACCTAAAGAAGGGTGATACTTACAGAGTAAAGGTAAAAGGCTAGAGCAGAATCTACTATGCTTAAGGTAAAGTTAAAAAAAAAAGCAGGGATAGCCATACTGATCTCAGATCAAGCAAAAGCAAAAATTGATCTCATTAAAAGAGATAAGGAAGGGCACTATATATTTCTAAAGGGTAGCATAGATAATGAAGCAATATCAATATTAAACATGTATGCACCAAGTGTGTAGCATTTAAATTCTTAAAAGAGAAATTAAGAGATCTGCAAGAAGAAATAGACAGCAAAGCTATAATAGTAGGAGATCTCAACCTTGCACTCTCAGAATTAGATAAATCAAACCACAAAATAAATAAGAAAGAAGTCAAAGAGGTAAATAGAAGACTAGAAAAGTTAGATATGACAGATGTTTGGGGAACACTAAATGGAGACAGAAAGGAATACACTTTCTTCTCAGCAGTTCATGGAACCTATACAAAAATTTACCCTATATTAGGACATAAAAATGTCAAACTTAAATACAATAAGTCAGAAATAGTAAATGCATCCTTTTCAGACCACGATGCAATGAAAACTACATTCAATAAAAAGTCAAGGAAAAATAGAACAAAAATAATTGGAAATTAAATAATCTCATCTTAAAGAATGATTGGGTGAAACAGCAAATCATAGACATAATTAATAATTTCACCCAAGAAAATGACAATAATGAGATATCAAACCAAAATGTGTGAGATGCAGCCAAACTGGTAATAAGGGGAAATTTCATATCTCTAGAGGCCTACTTGCATAAAATAGAGAAAGAGAAGGTTAATGAATTGGACTTGCAGCTAAAGATGCTAGATAAAGAACAAATTAAAAAACCCCAGTCAAACACTAAACTTGAAATTCTAAAAATAAAAGGAGAGATCAATAAAATTGAAAATAAAAAAATGTATATATATTGAATTAATTAATAAAACTAAGAGTTGGTTCTACGAAAAAACCAACAAAATAGACAACCCCTTAGTAAATCTGATTTTAAAAAGGAAAGAGGAAAAACAAATTGTTAGTCTTAAAAATGAAAAGGGAGGACGTGCCACTAATGAAGAGGAAATTAGAGCAATATTTAGGAGTTTGCCCAACTTTATGCCAATAAATTCAATAATTTAAATGAAATGAAAGAATACCTTCAAAAATATAGCTTGCCCAGATTAACAGAGGAAGAAGTAAATAATCTAAACAGTCCCATTTTAGAACAAGAAATAGAACGTGATTAACCAACTCCCTAAGAAAAAATCCCCAGGACCACATGGATTTACATGCAAATTCTACCAAACATTTAAAGAACAATTAACACCAATGCTATTTGAAAAAATAGGGATTGAAGTAGTCCTACCAAATTCCTTTTATGACACACACATGGCATTGATAACTAAACCAGGTAGTTGAAAGCAGAGAAAGAATATTATAGACTAATCTCTCTAATGAATATTGATGCAGAAATCTTAAATAAGATATTAGCAAAAAGACTTCAGAAAATCATCCCCAGGATAATACACTATGATCAGGTAGGATTTATACCAGGAATTCAGGGCTGGTTTAATATTAGGAAAACTACTAGTATAATTGACCATATCAATAATCAAATTAACAAAAACCATATGATCATCTTAAGAGATGCAGAAAAAGCATTTGATAAAATCCAAGATCCATTCCTAATAAAAATATTTGAGAGTATTGGAATAAATGGACTTTTCGTTAAAATAGTCAGGAGGATATATTTAAAACTGTCAGTAAGCATCATATGTAATGGGGGGAAACTGAAACCTTTCCAAGTAAGATCAGGAGTGAAACAAAGTTGCCTACTATCACCATTATTATTCAACATTGTACTAGAAATGCTAGTCTTGGCAATAAGAGTAGAGAAAGAGATTAAAGGAAGGAGAGGAGGTAATGAGGAAACCTAACTATCATTCTTTGCAGATGATATGGTGGTATACTTAGAGAACACCAGAGATTCTACTAAAAAAATTTTAGAAATAATTCATAACTTTAGCAAAGTTTCAGGATACAAAATAAATCTACATAAATCCTCAGCATTTTTATACATCTCCAACTAATCCAACAGCAAGAGACACAAAGAGAAATTCCATTCAAAATAACTATTGATAGAATAAAATATTTGGGAATCTATCTATCAAAGGAAAGTCAGGAATTATGTGAGCAAAATTACAAAACACTTTCCACACAAATGAAGTCAGATTTAAATAATTGGAAAAATATTAAGTGCTCTTGTATAGATTAAGCGAATATAATAAAGATGACAATACTCCCTAAATTAATCATTTTATTTAGTGGCATACCAATCAGACTTCCAAGAAACTATTTCAGTGACCTAGAAAAAAATAACAAAATTCATATGGAAGAATAAAAGTTCAAGAATTTCAAGAGAGTTATTGAAAAAAAAAAAATCAAATGAACGTGGCCTAGCTGTACCTGATCTAAATACTATATTATAAAGCAGCAGTCACCAAAACCATTTGATATTGGCTAAGAAATAGTTTAGTTGATTAATGGAATAGGTTAGGTTTACAAGACATAATAATCAATAACTATAGCAACCTAGTGTAGATGCTAGTGCAAGAGATAATGTTGTAAAAAATTACCCAGCCATATGTTCTGTCAATAAAAAGTTATAATAATAAAATAAAATTACAAAACTCTTTCCACACAAATAAAGTCAGATATAAACAACTGGAAATTCATTGATGACTTGTTCAATTTTGTTTTCTAAAATGGCATTGCTTAAGTTACTTACTTTCTCCTCTCTTAATTTTTGTAAATATTCATCCATTTTGATTGTATTGTTAGATTTTCTGCCATTCAGTTGGGTAAAATAGCTCCTTTTTTCTTGCCTTAATTTCTATTTTCATTGGTTGTAATGTCACCTTTTTCATTTTTGCTGCTAGTAATTTAGTTTTTGCTTTCCTTTTCCTAATAAAATTAGGCAATTTTTATTGTGTTGTTTTTTTCCCTAAAACCAATTCTTAATTTTAGTAACTAGTTCAATAGTTTTCTTAATTTTAATTTTATTAATCTTTCCTTTGTTTTTCAGAATTCCTAATTTGGCATTTAATTGGGAGTTTTTAATTTGCTCTTTTTCTAGCATTTTTAGTTGCATGCTCAATTCATTGATCTTTTCTTTATCTATTTTGTTCATGTAGCTATTTAGATATATCAAATTTCCCCAAAGAACTCTATGGCTGCATCCCCTAGGTTTTGGTATGTTGTCTCAGTATTGTCATTTTCTTGGATGAAATTATGGATTGTTCCTGTTTTGTTGTTTGACCCATTTATCCTTTACAATTAGATTAGTTATTTTTTTAAATAATAAAGCTTTTTATTTTCAAAGCATATGCACAGATAATTTGATAACATTGATTCTTGCATAGCCTGGCAATTCATATTTTCTTCTCCTTCTTCCCACCTCTTACTCTAAATGGCAAGTAAATAACAACAAAAAGAGTAAGAGCATTATATGGTGTGATTAACATTCAGTTTCTACAGTCCTCTCTCTAGAAGTAGATGGCTCTCTTTATTAGAAGATCATTGGAACTGGGATTTCAATCATCTTATTGTGGTAAAGAGTCATGTTCATCAGAACTGATCCTCCTATAATATTGATGTTGCTGTGGACAATGATCTTCTGGTTCTGCTCATTTCACTTAGCATCAGTTCATGTAAGTCTCTCCAGACCTTTCTAAAATCATCCTCCTGATTATTCCTTATAGAATAATAATATTCTATAGCATTAGTATACCATAACTTATTCAGCCATTCTCCAACTTATGGGCATCCACTCAATTTCCAGTTTGTTGCCACTACAAAAAATGTTGCCACAAACATTTTTGCACATGTGGGTCCATTTCCTTCCTTTAAGATGTCTTTGGGATATAGGCCCAATAGAAACACTATTGGGTCAAAGGGTATGCACAATTTGATAACTTTTTGAACCTAGTAGCAAATTGCTCTTCAGAATGGCTGGATCCATTTACAACTCCACCAGCAATGTATCAGTATCCCAATTTTCCCACATCCCCTCCAACATCCATCCTTCTCTTTTCCTGTCATCTTTTCCAGCCAATATGAGAAGTGTGTGGTGGTACCTCAGAGTTGTCTTAATTTGCATTTCTGTGATCTATAATTATTTAGAACACCTTCTCATATAATTAGAAATAGTTTTAATTTCTTCATCTGGAAAATGTTTGTTCACATCCTTTGACTATTTATCAATTGGAGAATGGCTTGGATTCTTATAAATTTGAGTCAATTATATATCTTAGAAATGAGGTCTTTATCAGAACCCTTAAATGTAAACATGTTTTCCCTGTGTATTGCTTCCCTTCTGACTTTATCTTCATTAGTTTTATTTGTACAAAAACTCTTTTTTCTTAATATAATCAAAATAATCTGTCTAGTGTTTAATTAAAAGTTCCAATTCTTCTTTGGACACAAATTCCTTCTCTACAGAACTGCAAAATAAACTGCCTTATGTTCCTCTAATTTGCTAATAATATCACTATGGCTAAATCATGAACCCATTTAGATCTTATCTTGGTATGTGGGTTAGGTGTAGATCAATGCCTAGTTTCTGCAATGCTATTTTTATTCACAATCTTGCCCTGTGAACCTAACCTATTCCACTGATCAACTAGTCTATTTCTTAGCCAATACCAAATGATTTTGGTGACTGCTGCTTTATAATATAGTTATAGATCAGGTACAGCTAGGCCACCTTCATTTGATTTTTTTTTCATTACTTCCCTTGAAATTCTCAACTTTTTGTTCCTCCATATGAATTTTGTTGTTATTTTTCTACTTCATTAAAATAGTTTCTTGGGAGTCTGATTGGTATAGCACTAAATAAATAGATTAGTTTAGGGAGTATTGTCATCTTCATTATATTCACTCTGCCTATCCAAGAGCACTGAATGTCTTTCCAATTATTTAAATCTGACTTTATTTTTGTGGCAAGTGTTTTGTAATTTTGCTCATATAATTCCTGACTTTCCTTTGGTAGATATATTCCCAAATATTTTGTACTATCGACCGTTATTTTGAATGGAATTTCTCTTTGTATCTCTTGCTGTTGGATTGTTTTGGTAATGTATTTTTCTAGCATTTTTAGTTGCATGCTCAATTCATTGATCTTTTCTTTATCTATTTTGTTCATGTAGCTATTTAGATATATCAAATTTCCCCAAAGAACTCTATGGCTGCATCCCCTAGGTTTTGGTATGTTGTCTCAGTATTGTCATTTTCTTGGATTTATGTGGATTTATTTTGTATCCTGCAACTTTGCTAAAATTCTGAATTATTTCTAATAGCTTTTTAGCAGAGTCTTTGGGGTTCTCTAAGTATACCATCATATCATCTGCAGAGAGTGATAATTTGGTTTCCTCATAACCTACTCAATTCCTTTAATGACTTTTTCTTCTCTTATCGCCCAACCTAACAATTCTAATACAATATTGAATAGTAATGATGATAGTGGGAAGCCTTGTTTCACTCCTGATCTTATGGGAATGGTTCTAGTTTGTCCCTATTACATATAATGCTTGCTGATGGTTTTAAATAGATACTATTGATCATTTTAAGGAAGTCTACTTATTCCTGTACTGTCTAGTGTTTTTAATAGGAATGGGTGTTAGATATTGTCAAATGCTTTTTCTGCATTGAGATAATCATATGATTTTTGTTTGTTTCCTAATATTGAACCAGTCCTGCATTCCTGGTATAAATTATACTTGATCATAGTGTATTATCTTAGGGATGAATTTCTGTAATCTCATTGTTAATATTTTATTTAAGATTTCTGCATCAATATTCATTAGGGAAATTGGTCTATAATTTTCTGTCTCTGTTTGCACTCTATTTGGCTTAGCTGTAAGCACCATATCTATGTCATAAAAGGAATTTGGTAGAACTCTTTTTTTCCCCATATTTTTCCAAATAGTTTATATAAAATTGGAATTAATTGTTCTTTGAATGTTTGGTAGAATTTACATGTAAATCCATCTGGCCCTGGAGATTTTTTTTAGAGACTTGATTAATAGCTTGTTCTATTTCTTTTTTTAAAATGGTACTCTATCTACTGTGCCACTTAGCTGCTCCATTTCCAATTGGTTCTTAATCTTTCTATGGCCCTTTACTGAATATAAATTTTATTGCTTTGTTTTAGGAAAAGGAAGCATTTAATATTACTGCCTTTTTAGATGTGGTTTTTGTCTTTTTTGTGCCCTAATATATGGTCAGTTGGTTCTGTCATTCCCAAACCAGTTCAGAGTCTTGATTTGGTGTTAACCTGAGGGAAGCCAGGAAGAATTCAAACAAAGAACTTTTCCCACCACTATAATATGTCTTTTCTTTGATATCATCACATCAGAGTTTATTCACCCTGAGTCCATGTGATGCCCCAATAGCAGATAGAATTCTCAAGAGTAACAGATATTATTTTTTGCATCTGGGGATGTAATCAGTTTAATATTTAAATAATATTTATTTTTTCCCTTCTCAACTTTCTATACTCTTGAATTCTGTATTTGTAGATTAAATTTTCTATTTAGTTTTGTTCTTTTCAATAGAAATGTTAAAAAGTCTTTTACTTCGTTTGAAGATCCATTGTCTTTATTGTAGATGCTACTGGACCCAGGATAATCCTAATATTTGTTCCTTGATACTTGAATTGCTTTTGTCTGCAGCTTGAGATATTTTTTTTTTTACTTAAGATTATAGTTCTTGAGTTTTGCAACAATACACCTTGTGGTTTTCCTTGTAGGATTGTTTTCCCCAGAGGTGATCAGTGGATTCTTTCAATGACTATTTCCTCCTTTTTTTCTGGAATATCTGGGCAGATTTCCTTCATGATCTCTTGAAAACTGCTATCTAGGTTTTTTTTTTGGTCATGGCCTTCTGGATCTACTTTCCAGGTCTGATGTTTTCCCAATGAGGTATTTTACATTTTCTTCCATTTTTTTCCATTCATTTTAGTTTGACTGATTCTTGATGTCTCATAGAGTCATTAACTTCCATTTGCCTAGTTCTAGTTTTTAATGTATGATATTCTTCAGTTACCATTTGTATCTCTTTCCTTTTGATTAATTCTAATTTTCACTGTTTTCTTCAGTGGCTTTTTTTTTGCCTTTGTGTTTTTTAAGGAACTGATTTTTTTAATGGATTTTTTTTTTAATATGGCCAGTTGTAACTGCCTTCCTTTTCCAAGCTTTGGGCATTCCCTTGAATCCATCTCATTGCTTTTCTCATTTTTCCCTAACTCTCTTATTTGCCTTTTAAAGTCTTTTATGACTACTTCTAAGAAGCTTCTTTGGGCTTGAGACAAATTTATATCACTCTCTGACATTTCTTCTGGAGTCATTTTGTTCTCATCTTAGTTGGTTTTTTGGTCTTCCCTGTCACCATAGAGCTTTCCATAGTTAAGTTTCTTTTCTGTTTCTTATTCTTTAGTTTTCTTCTTGTATTTCCTCCTTTTTACTTTTATGGTACAGCTCTACTTTTTGGGTAAAGGGGATGTTGTCCCAAGCTTTCTGTGCAGCATCTCTGAGCCTTGCCTTTGAAAATAAGGGCCTCTTGTGTTTGGTATTTTGCTCAGTTTTACCTATTCTTTTCAGGTTTTACTTACCTTTTCAGCTGTACTGGGGGTTTCCCCACTGGTCTGCTTTATTACTGATCCAGAACAGAGGGAATTAGTTGCTGATCTGCTGTGATTAAAAACCTCCCCTGACTTTTCCAATCTCTGTCTGAGCTAGGCTTTCATCCCAGTTAGACTGACCTTTCTTGAAGTCCTTCCAATCTATCTAGACCTGGAGAGTGTTCCATCAGATACTGTTCAGAAGTTTAGTTTCTATGGTTTTTGAGAGAAATTGGGATAGCTTGAGCAGCTTTCCAGCTTCAGTCCAACATCTTGGTTCCACCCCCAAAAGTTTATTACCTTGTATTTTTCAAGTATTTACTTGTCTATGATTGTGTTATGTTTCTCACTTGTGAAGTTGTAAGTTCTTTAAAAGAAGGACCCTTTTTTGTGTATTCACATACCCTACGTTAACTGTGCTAAGAGGAGTATATATAATATGTGCTTCTGAATTCTGGATAATCAATTATATTGTCTTTTGTCACTAATTAGAGGATTGTTAAACAAATTTTTCTGCTCTTATATCTTTCAAAGAAAAGTATATGCTTTTAACATTATATACAGGAAACATCTTGCTAGAGTGTAGATTTTAAGTGAATATTTCTTTTTAATGGCACATAGGTGACACAGTAGAAAGTATGCATGACCTATGGTCAGAAATACTTAAGTTCAAATATAGCTTTATCACTCTGGGGAAATATTAAACTCTGCTTCAGTTTCCTTATCTACAAATGGGGATAATAATAGCTTCTACCAAGCAGAGTTTATTAAGAATTAAATGAAATAAGTATAGAGTTCTTGGCAAATCTTAAAGCATCTTATAAATACCAGTTTATAAATACCAATAATGACAGAAAAAATGCTTTATTATATGGAACAGACAATAAGTCTAATGACATTCTCTGCACCTTTGGGGAATATGTGATTAAACTTCATTTGATGTAGAATATCACTAGCAGAAGTAGGTCTATTTTCTTACTGTAACCAACTATCCATACATTCTTTCCAAAAGTTTTGTAGTAATGGGAAATAGTTATTTTGGCAAAAATAACTGATATGTTCATATGTTGTTAATGAAAAAAAATCTATTACCTTGCCTCAGGTTAGTTCCTTCCTGTTCAGTTATCTTGAGACTTGCTCTCACAAACCCCTTGAAATTTTGCCATAATCAGCATGAATGTTTTCCATGACACTTGATCTATTCCAACTTTTCTTACTATTCTTCTTCTTGTGTTTTGCCACAGTTCTCTTTTATTATCCTGACTCAGTTTCCCTAATTATCCTGACTCACTTCCCTAAATTGTCCTGCCTTGGTTTCCTTAATTATTCTACCTCAGTTTATAATTGTTCTGTTCAATCCTAAACAACAACAACAACAACAACAACAACAACAACAACAACAACAACAAAAACAAAAACAAAAAAAAACACTCCTTCTTCTTAATCAGAATATTTGATAAGGATAAAAGATCTTATATTTTAGGATATCAGAATGCCTCTTTCCATCCCAAGCTATCAGAATATCAGATACTGTCTTATCAAGATAACTCTCCCATCTCCAGGGTGTCTTCTCCCATTATGTTATCCCTATCTCTGGTGACTCACCCCACCCTGTCAGATTACAGTTTCTGCTCTCAGCACCCGGACTCCACCCTGCCTCAGTCTACCTCCTGTGTCTGAACCATGTGTATATTTGTCATTGAGAACTCACATTGTTTGCTGGATTCTTGGAGACGATAGTCTCATTCAGCCCTGGGACCAAACCATGGATCCATTTGGTCCCAGTAAATCTCTCCCTTTCAAATAAAATATTAAATACTCTCTATGTCTATCTTGCCTCAGTTTCTCCATCATTACACTTATTTTTATTTTTTCTTACTATTCTATACTATACTATTATTCTTTAGTATCCCTTTTTGCTTTTACATGCAACAGCTAAACATTGTGATTTTAAGATGCCAAAGTGGGGAATTCTTTCTCATCAATAGAGAAAAAAACTGTATTACAAAAATTTGATGTATACACACACACACACACACACACACACACACACACACACACACACACACATTTAACCTGTGTTGTTCTTTGTTGTTGTACCTGCTATTTGGAAAGATCTGATTCAATTGGAGATCTTGTCAAGTGTTTTGTTTTCCCCCTTTCTTCTCTGATTCTCATTATTTAGATAATACTACTCCATAACAATTTTAAGAGAAGTTTATATTATATTAACACTGACTTCTGTCTGTCTTCTTGGCAAATAGATCTAATAAACACTAACTATGTAGTTTTAAAGTTCTTTGGTTCTTTTTATGATGCAGTGAATAGAACTCTGAGTCTAAAATCAGAAAGGTTTTGTGTGTCTGTATGTGTGTGTGTGTGTGTGTGTGTGTGTGTGTGTGTGTGTATGTATATGTTTATATCATAAGACCTTGGGGAGACATTTAGTAATTTTTTTGTCTCATTGATTGTCATGGCTAAATAATTCATAACCAATTTGGATAGTCTACTACACATGAATCTTTCCACACTTGACTCATAGAGTAGCCCTTAGGAACTAGGAAACAGCATATTTCAGAGACTACAGTCAGAGTCTGATAGAAGTTGTCATAGTTTATGGAATTCTGCCATAATCTTCAATAAAAACACAGGAAAGAAAGAATGAAGGAAGGAAATAAGTGTTAAATTAAGTAATCAAAAAGTATTCATTAACAGCCTACTATGTGCAAAGTGTTGTGCTAAGTGCTGGGGATATAAAGAGGCAAAAGTAAATCTGTGTTCTCAAGGGCCTCACATAATAGAAGGGAGAAAATATAAACAATAGGTACAAAGCAAACTATATAGGATAGATGGAAAAGGATTAACAAATGGAAAACTTTGAATTTAAGGGGAATTAGGAAATGCTTCCTATAGAAAGTGGGATTTTAGTTGGGATTTTTAAAGTATTACAGAGAGGTCAATAATCAGAGCAGAGGCATTGCACTAAGTGTATTTAATTCTCATTTGATTCTCCCAATGACCCTAGGAGAATCTGCTATTATTAGTCTCCTTGCTCACTTGAGGAAATTGAGGCAAACAGATGCTAAGTGACTTCTGAGGGTAGATTTGAGCTTCTGTCTTCCTGACTTGATGTCTTGCATTCTATATACTCTTACCCAGGTAACTTAGGAAATCCACGGTTATCTCCATGTAACACTGACACACTGGAGAAGTTTGTAGAGTAATTGACTTTTAATTAAATCCAAATAATATTTCTCAAGTATTTCTCTGAAAACAATTTCATGAAGCACAGGTACTCTCAGATACTTCAGAGTTACAGCTTCTGTTTTGATGGTTTGCAGCATCTGTGAAAACACTTAATGTAGAATGGTTTACAAGGAAAATTGGAAGAATAACCTTTCTGGGTGTTGTTGGGGAGGACATATTTTATTATTCTGTTGTTGGCATGTGGACACTAGAACATTCCTGCCTCATTGCAAGGCAGAAGTAAAGTTATTGCATTACCAGAATTTAATATAATCACAGCTCTTTTACCACATGTTGACCATTTTACAAGAAACAAGAATTTGCCAGTTAACATCTACAGTGAAAGTAAACACCAGTTTCCTCTGTGGTTCTGTAGCCACATTGTATTCATTTCAAAGTTGGCACTTGGAAATAAAGAGGTGGGGAAGAGGAGAATAAGAAAATTGTCTAACTTCTTTGAAGGTGGGCTATTTCTTTATTTTTGTTTTTATTTTTCTTTGGGGGCTTTGAGATCATGATGTCTCATTTCTTCCTAAAGAATAAGTCTTGCTTCCTCTCTTTGATAGTCTACTCGAAGAGTGGGACGCCCTTCTCGCGAGAATGTACAATAAACTTTGCTTTTCTCTAGAGCTCTCTCCAGCTTTTTTATTAAATGGTGACCCTTCACCATTTCTGTACCACACAGTTTGGGGGCTAGTCCGGATCCTTTACTCGGTGAGTAAGTGAACTCCTGGGTGCTAGTGGGGTGGCGCCCTGCCTTGATTTAGGCAGCCCGCCAGCATCCAGGGGCTTCTCCTTGCTCCCTGACGTAGAGTGGACCCGAAGTGGAGAAACTCAGAGAAAAGCAACGGAAACTCCGCGGTGAAAATCCCAACCGGTTGGTGGAGGACAGATCAGTCAAGAAATTTGCTGCGCAGCAACCCAGTGGAGGTAAGTGTCCTGTGAAGCCCCTTGAGTCTAGTTATAGATTCTGGAGGGGGCTGTAGACGGTAGACAGGAAGAGAGCTAGGCCTTCCTGGGTGACTGAGTTAACTGGTGACAGCGTGTTTGGGCGTTTAGGAGTCTGTTAAACTCCTTCCAAATTCAATGGGTGTGGCCTAGTCCCAGCCAGCCCTGGCGGAGAGAAATGAGAAAAATATCAGAAAATACCGGTAGATAGTCCCTTGGGAGATAAATTAAGTAATTGGAACAAACTGCCAAAATATGAGGAAAAATAAAAAGCAAGAAAAAGATGATAAGGTATTGTTGTTTTGTTGCAGACTGGTGGTGCCAAAAGGATTAAATGGTACCTGAAAGGAAGGACCTGAGAGGATTTAATTCCATTAGCCCTTCCAGGGGCCTTCGGGCGGGGAGGAGAACTAGGTCTTTTGAAGCAGGGGTCGTTTCAGCTGACCAGAAATAGCTGTTAGTAAATCCCATTTGGGATCAGAAACCCTGTACATGGGGAAGTATGTGGGATTGAGCGAGTGAAGATGGTGGCTTCCTTCCTCTTCCTCCCACGTGACCTGACTGCAGCAGGGCCACATGGGCCAGGGGAAAGAAACCTTTAAGTTTTATGAAATTTGGGTCAGTTACGTGCAAACATTGAAGTGTAAAGTTTAAAAATATATACATATATATTTACTTAAAGGTGGGACAGGAAAGATTGATTTGTAAAAGTAATTAATAGTTTAAATGGAGCTATGATATATTGGGTCGGGAAGCATGGTGGTGTGGGGGAAGGGTGACCACGTGGAGAGGTCCCTCCCATTAAGTATAGTGGGGTTTTTTGTTTTTAATAACTGCACCTCCTTGCTGATTTAGATATTAATTATTTCTACTGTTTAAAGGAAAAGCCTACATTTATATGGTGTTGATAACTGAATGTTTTATTTTTATTTTTCAAGTCTATAACTGTTCTAAGGAGTTGGAACTGAAGTTTTCTGAAAACAAGTTATTCAATATTTATTTACATGCGTGATAGTCTCCTTGTTTAAAGATTATTTTAATCTGATCTGATAATTTGATAAGGTTATTTGCAAAAATTTTAATCCTGCTTCCTTTTTGTCCCCTGGAGAACAGAACTATTGCTGTATAAAACTGTATGACTATTGCTATTTTGGGAAATTTACTAGTCTGTTGTGTATAATATGATAATTTCTGTAAACAGGGGGGGGAAGGGAAACTGAGATTTCAACTGGTCAGAAAATTGGGAAAAACTGATGTCTTATTTCAGTTCAGGCCTAATTGGAAACTACTTACTCTTTGCTTACCTCATCATTTTGGTTCCCTGATGAAGGACCTCGAAAATAGACATAATTTGGGTACTGAATGGAACTCTGGAAAAGGTAAAAGATTTTTTTTCTTTTTTGCAGCGGACATCCAGGCTGCTTCTGGCCTGGATCGTTGTTAGAGCTCTATGCTCGGCACAATTCTTTTAAGAATTGCTGCGATTGACGAAAGGTCTCCTTTTGTCTCACTCTCTTGTCTCTACAGATAAGGGAGAGGCTGCAAAAAGTTGAAAAAGCTCTTTACCTGTCCGCTAGCTAGACACACCTGATTTTAGCAGATGCGGGGTTTGGAGAAGGCTGCAGAGACAAAAGGCCTTTACAGGGGACTCTAGCTGAAAATTTGCTAGACTATGATTGGCTGCCTTATGTTTTAACTTTGAATTATTGTCCTGACTCAGTCCTGCCTCAGTTTCCTTGCCTCTTAGTTCTGCCAAAACACCCCCCCTCCCCTCCCCTCGCCTCTTTATCAGAATACTTGATAAGACCTTATGTTTCAGAATAGCAGAATGTCTCTCCCATTACAAGTTAATGGGAATCTCTTATCAAAACTTCTTGAATTCTCTTGTGTGTCATTAGACATTCTGTATATGATTGTATTTGCATTGGATGTTTTTAAAAACAAACTGATTTGTATGAATAATGTTCACTTATGAAAGATCTACTTGGATATAAACTCATTGGGACAAATTCCTTATTGTTATCAACACAAGGTTATGATAAATATTTGTTTAGAATTTATGTATGGTTCTTCTAGGATGGTAAATGGGAAAAGAAATGGGTTTGTTAGAACTTACACTGTTACCAAGGGCAGTCTACCTGCCCATTAGTCTGCTCAAACTTGTGAATTGCTGTGAATTGTATGCTTTAAATCAAGCGTTAAAATTATTGTGTGACCAAGTTGGGAATATATATACTGATTCTAAATATGCCTGGGGTGTGGTGCATGTATTTGGGAGGATTTGGGAGGAAAGAGGATATGTAAACAGTAAAGGTAAAGAACTGGTTCATCATACATTAGTCAGAGAGATACTAGAAAATATTCTGACTCCTAGGAATATAGCAGTAATACATGTAAAGAGACATCAGATGGGAAATTCTTTTGAGGTAAGGGGAAATAGATTAGCAGACTGGGAGGCCAAGGGAGCCGGAGATCAGGAAATCTCTCATATAATGGCTTTGATACCTGTACTTTCCCCTAGTCTACCCTCTCCCAGTTTTACTCAGGAGGAAAAAGAGAAAGCCTCAACTCTCGGAGCAGTTGAGAACTCGGAAGGACGATGGCTCTTACCTGACGGCAGAGAGGTACTGACCAAAGCAAGTATGAGGCAAGTCCTTCAGCAACTGCACCAGGGCAGTCATTGGGATGTCCAAAACCTGTGTGATGCTATACTGACAAGGTATGTTTCCCCCGGCCTATATACTATGGCTCCACAACTGGTGGACGGTTGTCTTGTTTGTCGAAGGACTAACAGGGCTGCCCAACGCCAGCTTCAAAAAGGGGGACGACCTCCTGGAATCAGACTATTCCAAAGCATCCAGGTGGACTTTACTGAGCTGCCACCAGTGGGTCGAGTTCTTGCTGGTCATAGTGGACCATCTGACCTCATGGGTGGAGGCATTCCCGTCAGGCCGAGCAACTGCCTCGACAGTAAGTAAGGTCTTATTAGAACAAATTATTCCTAGATATGGAATGGTGGAGAGGATAGACTCGGATCAGGGAACACATTTTTCTGCCCAGGTATTGCAGAATCTGATTAGGGCCTTAGAAATCACTTGGGATCTCCATACCCCTTGGCATCCTCCCTCTTCTGGGAACGTAGAAAAGATGAACCAAGAAATAAAACGGCAGTTGACTAAGTTTTCTTTAGAGACCCAACTACCTTGGACGAAATGCCTTCCTCTCGCTCTGGTTAGAATCAGGACCAAGCCACGTAGAGATATTGGGCTTTCACCTTATGAATTATTGTATGGTCATGCTTTCCAGGCTTATCCTAAGGGAGACTGGGACCCTATTTTAGAAACTAAGGATTTGTTTGTTAAGAGATATGTTAAATCATTGCTGGAACATTTGCAAGGATTTCAACAAAAAGGGCTAATAGCTCAGACTCCTCCTCTAGGTTTCCCTGTTCATAGAATTCAGGTTGGTGATTGGGTGCTGATCCGTTCCTGGAAGGACGAGAAGCTGACTCCGTGCTGGGACGGACCCTACCAAGTGATACTGACTTCAGATACTGCGATTCGCACCCAGGAACGAGGCTGGACACAACACACCAGGACAAAAGGACCTGTGGCGCCACCTTTATCAGAGTGGACAGTTGAAGACAGGGAAGACCTCCAATTACATAAGAGGAGGGGACCTCCACTGAATGGGAATTGTAACTGTATGACTTTTCTTACTTTGGGTCTCTTTGCCTGTTTGTGAATTGATATATTTTCCTTTGGGAAGTTCACCTTAACTTCACGGTGTTATAATAGTTGAACATTATGAGGCTCTCCCTAAGCTTTGGGTTTATCTATTTCCTTATGACCTTCTAGAGATGAGAACCAATTTCTCCTGCTCATACAGAATATAGGGAGGACATTTAACTTATCAAATTGTTGGATCTGTGGTGGATCTCAACAATTGAACCAATGGCCATGGGTACCTGTCCCCCTAAGCCCAGCCTGGATCCTTAGCAACAGATCCCAAATTCATAATGGGACCGGTTTCTGGAATTTAGAAGAGAAACATCAGTGGTCATTGACCAAAGATAGGAAAGGGAAATACTGCTTAAATCAGACAGGACGAGGTTTGAAGCTGGGAAATAGTGTTTGTGAGTGGACCTATTCGAGAACAGACCTGAGGCCAAAGACAATTGACTGTACAAAAATGTCTAAATATTGGCGGGATACGGGGAGGAATCCTCAATTGAAGTGTGGGAAGGACTAGAAAGACTGTACCTTGGATGTTCTCCCAGAAATAGGAGAGCAGGGATATTGCTATCAACAAGTCACTACTGCTGAGTGTAGTGAAGTAGAATGGGATGTATTGAGATGTATAAAAGAGAATAAGAGGAAAGGGAACATATACATTGGGTACAGTTACCAATGAGGTTGGTATAATGTCACCCCAGGGACACCCGGGCAACATGGGACTCTGTTTTCCACATTTTGGAGTACCTCTAATCTAACAGGCCAGTGGCCAGTTGCCAATTGTAGTTGGAGAAAAGAGCAAGGTTTATGAAAATGCCAGTATGACCCCTTTGTGGGGGAAGCCCCCTAGGGACGAGAGACCAACAATATTACCCTTTTACAAGGAATAGCTCAGACATATTTCCAAGGGAACAACCTGCTCTAAATTGGACAGGGAATTGTATGATGGAGGTATCTAAACTCCGTTTCTCCCTTCCCAAATTATCATACAACTGAATCCCTAAATATTGGTTTGCCTGTTCGGGAAGAAAGAAAACTTTTGGCCTTATTAGTCCAATATAACAATTCCCTGTCCAATTGAGAGGCAGATGAGTATAGGCAGTTAAACCACAGATCCAATAATGACCCTTTAGAGCAGGTTGTTCCCTTGGAAATATGGGCAACTATGTACTTATTGGTCAAGTTCAATTTCATGGGTAGATCTCGCGTTTAGAATGTAAGACTCTCAGCCAATGAGGATGAGGGTCAGTGGTGGGAGGGGGCGTTTTGCGTTAGGGATTAAAGGTGCTGTCCTGCCCACAGGAGGCGCTTCCTCTCTTCGATAGTCTACTTGAAGAGTGGGACACCCTTCTAGCAAGAATGTACAATAAACTTTGCTTTTCTCTAGAAAAAAAAAAAAAAAAAAAAAAGAATAAGTCTTTTGAAATATATGATATATATTGTAATGTTATATTTCATTAAGCAACATTTCTCAAAATTTGCCTTGTTATACCATTAGTCCCAAACTGACTACAATTCCAAAAATTATAAAGGAAAAATGTATGCTTAAATATATCAATATAAACTTAATTCATAATTCATATTTCATTCATTCAATTTATAATTCATAACATATATTATCATATGGATGTAATTGATATCAAAAGTATCCAGCTAATCTTGTTATGCCACAGTTCTGTTACCCTAATTATCCTGACCCAGTCCTGACTCACTTTCTCTACTTTTCAAAGCTCAGTCCTGCAAAACCTCCCCTCCCTCTTTATCAGAATATTTGATAAGGATAAAAAAAATCTTATATTTTAGAATATCAGAATGCTTCTCCCCATCCCAAGCTATCTGAATGTTAAATACTATCTTACCAAGATTCCTCCCCCCATCTCCATTGGCTCACCCCACCCCTGTCAGAGTCCAGTTCCCGCTCTCAGCACCCAGACTCTGCCCATGCCTCAATCTATCCCCTGAGTCTGAGCCATGTGTATATAGGTCATTGAGAACTTACATTGCTGGCTGGATTCTTGGAGATCTTAGTCTCATTCAGTCCTGGGACCAAACCATGGATCCATTTGTCCCAGTAAATCTCTTCCATTTAATAAATTATTAAATATTCTCTAATCTCTATCTTGCCTCAGTTTCTCCAGCACTACAATCCCATTTAAAATTTCAAGAACAAAAATGATTTTTGGCCATTTACAGAAACTGTACTGTTTTTAAATCAAAATAAACCTGATTCCCAAGTGAACACAAATCTTAATATGAATGATTAAAATATTGCTTTAAAATCACAAGTTCACAAGATCATAAATAAATTAGAGGAACAGAATAGTTTACCTCTCAGAGTTGTGGAAAAGGAAGGAATCTCTGACCAAAGAAGAACTAGAGATCATTATTTATCACAAAATAGAAAATTTTGATTATATTAAATTAATTAATTATACAAACAAAACTAATGCAAACAAAATTAGAAGGGAAGCAACAAACTGGGAAATATTTTTACAGTTAAAAGTTCTGATAAAGGCCTCATTTCCAAAATATATAGAGAATTGACTCTAATTTATAAGAAATCAAACCATTCTCCAACTGATAAATGGTCAAAGGATATGAACAAACAATTTTCAGAGGATGAAATTGAAACTATTTACACTCATATGAAACAGTGTTCCAAATCACTATTGATCAGAAAAATGCAAATTAAGACAACTCTGAGATAACACTACACACCTGTCAGATTGGTTAAGATGACAGGAAAAAATAATGATGAATGTTGGAGGGGATGCAGGAAAATTGGGACATTGATGCATTGCTGGTGGAGTTGTGAATGAATCCAACCATTCTGGAGAGCAATCTGGAATTATGCCCAAAAAGTTATCAAAATGTGCATACCCTTTGATCCAGCAGTGCTACTATTGGGCTTATATCCCAAAGAAATACTAAAGAAGGGAAAGGGACTTGTATGTGCCAAAATGTTTGTGGCAGCCCTTTTTGTAGTGGATAGAAACTGAAAAGAATCAATGCCCATCAACTGGAGAATGGTTGGGTAAGTTGTAATATATGAATGTTATGGAATATTATTGTTCTATAAGAAATGACCAACAGGAGGAATACAGAGAGGCTTGGAGAGACTTCCATCAACTGATGCTGAGTGAAACGAGCAGAACTAGGAGATCATTATACACTTCAACAATGATACTGTATGAGGATGTATTCTGATGGAAGTGGATATCTTCAACATAAAGAAGAGTTAATCCAATTCCAATTGATCGATGATGGACAGAATCAGCTACATCCAGAAAAGGAACACTGGGAAATGAGTGTAAACTGTGAACATTTTTTTTTAGTTGTTTGTGTTTTTGTTTTTCTTCCCAGATTTGTACCTTCCAAATACAATTCTTCCTTTGCAACAACAACAACAAAATTCAGTTCTGCACATATATATTGTACCTAGGGTATAGTATAAGATATTTAATATGTATGGGAATGCCTGCCATCTAGGGGAGGGGGTGGAGGGAAGGAGGGGAAAAATTTGGAACAGAAGGGAGTACAAGGGATAATGTTGTAAAAAAAAAAAATTACCTATGCTAATGAATATGCTAATGTCAAGAAAATGTTATAATTATAAAAATTAATAAAAAATTTTTAAAAATTAAAAAAAAAGTCAGAACAGATGTGAGTGCAAAGGATAATGTTGTAAAAATCACCCAGGCATATGTTCTGTCAATAAAAAGTTATAATAAAAATTCACAAGTTCACAATATGTTCAAAGTCAATTTTAAGGATTTATTTTAATTTTTAAAACTCCAGTATCTTATCAGGATATGGCAATGGCTCTAATGTCTTGAATGAAGATTCTGCAGAATATAAGCTTGCTGAAGTCCTACCAAGTTTGGAGGTATTTGGAGTGTTGTTCAAGTGATTAATTGTATATCTTTGGTCTCAGAACCAGTTTAGCTCATTTTGGAGAGGATTTACTGCAGGATGTGTAATTGACATCATCTATATAACCTTGTATTATTCCATCCATTCCCTGCTTGGTTAAAAATTTTCCCCAAATTTTTTTTTCTTTCCTTCAGTCTCCTTGATTATAATGGTTAAATAATCCACAACCAATTTGGATAGTCTACTAGTAATGAATCTTTCCACACTTGACTCAGAGACTAGCCTTTATTACCTAGGAAACACAGCATATTGTACCCAGGCCATAAGGTAGTGCAAATCCAACTGCCTTCTTTCTTGTTCTTCTGACTCTTTCTTTTCTCTTCTTTCCTGACACTTAAGAATTTCCTCTATTATTTCCCTCCTCAACTCCAGTATTGGTTTACCTATTGTAAAAACTATGGATTTGAATCCATATAGTATTAATTTAATTCTTCCCTTTCCTTCCCACTTCCTTTTTTTTTTTTTTTTTTTTTTTTTTTTTGGCTTTCTATACATAACACCCTAAATCCTGTTTTCCTTTGTTATTTTTTGCATTCTTTTGGAATTTGATCTTCTAAAATCAAAAGCAAAAAATATGTGTAATGAAGAATTGCTAGAATGATAAACCGAATTATTGAGAAAATACTAACCAATGGAAAAAAATATTTCATGATCCTAGGACAAGATAGAGTTCTTGTTATTAATAATCAAGATAATTTGTTAGGATCCTTTTTATTTCTTATTTTTGCTATTTATACAATGTAAGCATTAATTAAGCTTTGGATAGTGATAGTATTCTCTTGTAAATTTATCTTTTCCTTCTGTTCTCTTGTTGAGCTCATTTATAACTTAATTCATGTTTTTGTGATATTGTTTGCTCTTTATTTTTGTTTTATTGATTTGAAAAATTTTAGCTTTTTAACAATTTCTTTCATTTAACTTTTTCTGTTTTCATGGTTTATAAATGGACAAAAATCTCCTATAAACTTTCATTTTTGTTGTGATTTAACATTTAGGAAATATGATATTTGAGTTTTGTACCTTTTATGCTGAATTGTCATTCTTTCAAATCTATCCTCCAGAGCTTTCATGTCAATTTAGTAAAATTTGAGAAAATAGTCTTTATATATGGGGGGGGGGGGGGATGAGGGAAATGGACAGAGTGGGAAAGAGAAATTGTGGGAGAGAGAATGTGGGAGGGGGAGAGAGAGAGAGAAAGAGGAAGAAAGGGAGGGAGGGAAGGAGGGAAGAAGGGGAGAAGATAAAACGAGGGAGGGAGAAGGGAAAAGGGCAGGAGGCCAGAGAGGGAAAGAGGGAGAGAGGAAGAGAGAGGAAGAGTTACCTATGACCATATGCAGTTATTCTCTTCTGAGTTTGTGTCTTTATTAACTATCCCTGGATCCATAATATTTCTTCATCACCAGCGTTTGATTTTACTTACACCTTTTTACACCCTTCTTGAATTTTGATTTTGAGTCATTAGCCAGGTTCTCCCCACTTCTAGAGTAGGATTCTAGAAGGAATGCTGGCCTTAAATCTTACTGTGTGTTGCCTAGTCTACTTACCACTGCTTCTCCTAAGTACTATGTATTTTGTTATTCATAGTTTTCATGGATAATACAAAGCAGAGAGCATGATATGATTCATGGCATGGTCTGAATGTTGCCCAGCCTAAGCCATTAAGGTCCCTATCCCCAGTTTCAGTTTCTGGTAATGTAATTCCAGGATACAGTTTTCCTTAATTCACTTCTTGTTATACTCCAGTTTTCTTGCCCCAGGCACATAGCTACAATATCCAGGTTTCATTGGCTTCCTGGTTTGTGTAATATAAATCTTTCTTGGGTTGCACCCCATAGCCAGAAGCTTTTATACCTTTTCTGTTTAACTTGTCTAAAAATTTATAGCTATCTCTTTACATTGGCCTGACTAGAAAAATGAACTAAAACTGTAGTTTCTCTATAAATTTTTTAAACATTAATTGGTCTGATGCTCTTACTTTAGCCTTGTTGAAGTAATTGTATGATAGAGCTGGATTCTTGTATTTATTTTGCTCTCTTAAGGAAGTCTCTACTTCGGTATATTAGAAATCTAGATAATAATTTTATTTTTCAGATCTTCTAGGATTTTTGGAGATTCTCTAGAATATATTTTAAATTGTTTTCTTTTATCTTTAAATTGTTTACTTTTAGGAATCTAAATGATTCCTTTTGTTCAAAATAATTTTTCTTACAACAATTTTATTTTTTATGATCTATTCAAAAGTTTCTTATTTTGTTAATGATTCTGGTATTTTGTAGGATTTTTATTGCTTTATTTTGTATTGGAATATTTAGTTAATTTTAAACGATAATACTATTATAGAGTTATGATCTTCTTATGCCAAGTTTCCTCATTATTTGTTCTTTATGACTCACTGATTATTGACTGCCCAGGAACTGCATATAATACTGAGCTTTTTCTTTCTTACTTTTTTACCTTTGACTTTTTTCTCCTCTATTCTTCATAATAAATATAAAATTTCTCTTCCATTTCCATCATTATGCTATATTTTCTTTTCCTTATAAAGTTTGTGGTGTGAGGTGCATCACTTGAATTGAGTGTTGTTGGAAGATTCTATTTAGCCCTTTTCAGGAGAAATACTTGCTGGGTAGATGATTCCAGATACTTTTATAAACCCCTTTCCCTCAAACCTGGAACTTATTTCCCTTTATTGAATGAATTCTAATAAGTCACTAATTTGAAGGGACTATGTAGAGGTCACCAAAGCTATTTTGCAACACAATAATTTCAGAATGTTTATACCTAGTTGTAACATGCTGTTGTCTCCAGAAGCTGCCAATCGCTCTCTGGGAGGAGATCTGCTGTGTCAACTCAAATCTCTCCGACAGATTCTTCTTCTGTAGAAAACCGTTGTCTCCAGACAGTTGCCATTAACTCTGGTCCAGAATAGTGACTTCCCTCTTTTATCCTCCCAGAGAATGGGCGTAGGATAATGCAAGGGCTTCTGGGAAAAATTACTTCAACCAATGAACTTGCTCATCCTAAGCATGCAAGCTCTTCCCCAGAAATTCACAAGTAAAACTCCCAGTCATGGCCGGAACTAGAGAATTGTCAAGTACCGACTTAGCACTTAGTAAGAACCTAATATCTCATTATTTCATTAGCACTTAGTAAGAACCTAACACCTGGTCTTTTAAACATGGATTTTGTCTAGAATTAGTTAAATAATATAAGAAATTCAGGAAAATTGGGCATTTGCTTTATTTTCAGAAGACATTTCATGAGTACGCATTTTTCTTACCTGTCCAGTTATAATTTTAATTATAATATTTGATAAAATATTTATTTAAGTTTTGGGGTAAGAAATTTATTCCAAAAACAAGTATCTTTCTGGCAATGTTAATAACACCTGCACCAATGAATGTCACATCAACTCTACCTTATAAAATCCTTATATGTATAACATTTTTAAAATTCTCCACAAATGCAATCTGGTGAAAAATAAAGAGAAAAATTTTACCCTCTAAAATCTCATTTCTCCACCACTTTATCTGGATCGAGGTAGCATGGGTCTCTGGGTTTTGATATAGTGACATAAAATTGAAAATTATACTCTAAATTTAGCCAGGCAATAGTCATACCTCAATTGAAAATACAAATAGGACTATAATATAATTGCATGAATATAATATAATGGCACTAATTTTATTGTGTAGCTGGTGATCTTTTTCTGAAGGAGATTGCTTTTAAAATAAGAGAAGTAACATTAGCATTATCATCTGAAATAATGTATACCTTCTTCAGTTGATTGCTTATATTGACACATTTTGTTTTAACAAAAACAAAAAGAAATCCCCAAATTACATATTTTTAAAATCATTAAATACAATAATCTAATGTAGCCATTGTGTCTGGGTACATGAAATTTCCTCTTCATAATGACTGTGCATGTATGTGTATATGTGGATGTGTGAGTGTATATTTAAAGTTTCCACCCCACCCCCCTATTTTGCTCAAGCTAGAAGTAAGAGGATTAATCATAAGTAGTAAGACCCAGTCTCTCTACTGATCAATATAGAAAGCTTCAGTGTAGAAGCTTTTACTTGCTCCATTTCAGACTTGAGCTTGTACCCTCTCTGCCCTACAAGTTGATGACCTTTATGTCCCAGGGGCTTCTATATTAATGCCAAACTTAATAAAGAAACCCCAAAGGCACAGCTCACTATATGTATCTCAGAAATTTAGAGGTTAAAGTTTTCTGGCCTCAGGCTCCTTGGAAGCTGGGATAGCAGGTAGGTACTCTCACCCCTGCCTGTGTCTTAATATAAAGGCTGAGTATTTACATTTCTGTAATATGGAATGCACATCCATTATTGTATTTGACTTATATTCTGAATTTGTTTTTTAGTGCAGTCAGTATACATATTGCTTTTTTGGTTTAATTTTTGTAGACAACACTACACTATAGCATATTACAATTCATCAAAACTATTCTATATTTTTCTGATTCTTTATATTCAGCATTGAATATGGTATAATAATACTTTATTATATTCATGTACTAAATTTGTTAGTCTTTTTCAAACTCTTCAAAGAAGAACGATATGTTGGCATATGTATATGTAGACATATGTACATATATGTATTTATATGCATCTGTTATATTATATCTTTTCCTGACCTCTACAAATGGTATAAAAGTGTATGATTTGTGCTGATGGAAGGAATCTACATTGATTAAATCATATATCCTTGAAATATGTAAATATCTTTCACAAAAAAATAGGAAATGCTTTATTACTTCTAGGTCATGTGATTAATATGATGGTAAATTAGACATTTTCTTAAATCCTTAAAAAAAATCTCAAAATTTTCCAAAACATTAATGATACACAAGAAACATAACAATTTTAGGTATCTACATAATATAAAATAACAAGAAAACAAATGAAGTAAAAATGTGATGAACTAACAAAACAGAATCTTTAACCTCTAACAAGGGTATCCATCATCTTCTCTCCTTTTTCCCACTAGAATTAAACAGTATTATTCAAACCCAAATGCTTGTAAGATTACTCAACTTTGTATTCCAACAACACCCAGTGCTATGAAGATCAAAAGGCGAAAAATTTGCTCAATGAACAGTAGCAAAGTAGCAGTATTACATGCAAATGAGTGGAGCTCAGCCACTGAATGGAAGAACAGATGGAATGAGGCTGGACATATGTGTGGCTATGTGAAACTCCACTAAGCCAGAGGGAAAATATCCCCCATAGAATTGAAGCCAGTTCTATCCTTGAAGAAATTATTTAGGCTGGAAACTGAGGTTGGTAAACCATGAATTATCTAGTTTGGAAGGGGGCTGAGAACCTGGAGATAATGCCCTCGAGAAAAAGAAATGGAATCAGAAAACAAATGATAGGAGAAAATAGCAGGGGAGGGAGACTAAAAGGAACAAATATATCAGAAAAAGAAAACTCAATTAAAATACTTGAGAATAAGCAAACAAACCAATGGGGAAATATTAATAATTAAAATGAATATAAGATAAAGTTCATGGATCTTTGAACAAATTTTGCATGACAAAGAAAAATTAATCAGTACTTGCTAAGGGAAAAGATCTTGGCAATTCAGAAGACAACCTGTAACCACATCAGGATGTTAAAAGATAAGTAAGAAAGGTGAAAGTAGAATTTAGTCCTTCTCTGCAGAACTTATTGTCAGAATGGGGGGAAAAACATTTTGAATCTGCATTGCTAAATCTCACCAAAGAGGAACAAAAAGAGATGATAACCGATTTGGAACTAAAATACATAGAAGTGAATGACAATCTGGAAGAAAACAAAAAGAAAAAAGCAATAACATTAAAAAGGAATCATGATCTTATATACAAACATTGATATCAAAGAAAGTATATGTAGAGACAACTTAAGAGTAATAGAAATAGAAAAACACTAGTCAAAAATCTTGAACACCATAATGCAAAAATAAATAAATAAATAAATGACAAAAACAATAAAAAAATATTGCCCCAAACTGAAAACAGAAAACCAAATATCAATCACATATCACCTCCAGTAGGGGTGAATAAAAATTGTATCAGAAAAGGTGATTAACTTCCTCCAGTTTTCACAGTATGTAAGAATAAGTAATGTATGACTTGAAATCAAGTCATCTGCCTCTACCTTTCATCTGAAAGGTATTTCCACCATACCATATTGCTAGAGCTGAAAGTCAATTCTGATTATTCTTATGCTTTTATAATGCATATATATTGGTACATATAGACATCTATATCTAAATATATATTTGCATTGTTATTGATATAGCTGCAGAGGTTGATATAAAATCATATAAATTATCTAACATTGAGATATCAATATTATATATGTAATATAAAATGCACAGGCATTGGTACCTAAAATATTAATATAAACATAAATGTATATACAACACACACAAACACATTCCAACATATTTTTTATCTTGGTAGATCTCGGAGGTATACTGACTTTCATGTCCCAAAACAATTTCAGTTGAATACTGATCTTTATCAAACTAGGGAGTTTTGCTTTGTTTAATTTTTTCAGGAAATTTTCTAGGTTTCAACTTTGACATACTTCTCCCACACACAAATATACATACACACAAAAATACATTTTTAAACAATAGATCTTATTACTTTCCAATTATATTACATTCTTTTCTCCATTTTTCTACATATAATGAAATACTAAGATAATCTAAAATATGATATTAGTCACTAATTTAATAATAGTTTTGCAACTCATAAATGTTACTAGGAAATAGGGAGATCATCTGGTATTTTCACCACTAATAGCATAGTTCAGTAAAAAAGACCATATAGAGAAATTAGAAGTTCTATATTCAAGTCCCATATCTGTGTAACTTATCAAAAGTCATACAAATTTCCTGAATTTTAGCTTCATTACATGCTAAATAATCATATGCATACACCCATTTCACAAGCATTATAATGAAAAATACTTTACTAGTACATTATTACACAATTTCTTCAACTTAGTTTCAATCGACCAAACACTTTTCCACCTTCAGAAATGATTACTTAATTTTGGGAGGAATTTACTTAATAAATGCCAAACACTAAATATGAATGATGCTTTCTTCTGGTGCAGTTGTTAATGGATAGAAGACAGAAGAGAGAATAAGAGTCAGAGACCTGAATAACCCAAACACTAGGTAAATTAATCTCTAAGAAAAAAAGAGACTTTCACAATGAAAAGTTATCTTTCAGGTGCATCTTTAATCTTTGCCTATCTTTTTGGTTCATTCTTTCAAAAGTTCTAAGGAAAGCTAGATCTATTAAACTCAGAGCCATGTAAATGATCTGTCTGAGAATATTTCAAAGAATATAGAGATTATTACATTTATAGCAACATTGTCCATAACGTTGAAGCAATAAATGTCTATTTGTACATTTTATGATATTTTCCCCTATGCTTCACTTAGTTCCCACTTTCCATTCAGTTCTCTTAAAAAGAGGTGACAGCTCTGTATATCCATCAGAAAATAGGGCCAAGAAATAAAGACAACCCTTGCCTACTGAAAAACAAAACAAAACAAAACAAAAAAACCTCAATGGAGCTAAAAAATGATCTTTTTGCTTCATTTTTCTTTATTACTTTGTAAAGCCATTAACATAGGCAAAGCATTGTGTGATTAATGAAAAGTAGAAGCCTGTTTGATTATTTATTTGCTTGCTAACTGAGATTTGCTAGTTTATTTACTACATTTTCCAGTGAACTGTGTATTGTTTAATATAAGATGACATGGTACACAGTGTGCCACTTTATTTAATAAATCACACTGAAATACAAAATTCCTATTAATTAGACATTGTTTTAAAAGGTCAAATCAGTATTAGTCATGTTTCTAGTGTGAAAATGAAATAAGAGCATCCCACATGCATGTTCACTTCTAATATTCATAGATCATCTGCCTGGTGAAAGTCAATAGGATGTTCAAGTAAAAAGAAAATAAACATCAAAACTCTCTCTTGAACCATGTTTTCTCCATGTTTTTTTCCTTACTGAACCTAAAATGTAATTAATCATTCTTTATTGTTTCTGACGATGATCTAAACTATTTTGAAAAAAATAACAAAGAAGTCCTAACAATTTAAAGCCTGAGGGAAAATGAAGAAATAATTTCGTTAGTGTAGAAATGTCAAAAAAAATCATATTCTTCTGGTTTCTTAATTGGTGACACTTATTAGTCCTTTGATTTGTGAAGTCTTGGCATGATGCATACTTGATATAAGGTATTTTATTGAGCCTTTGCAAATCTAAATATGCAATTCTGATTTAGCTTTCCTAGTCCTTTTTATAAAGAGTGCCAATTGTTGGAATACACAAGAGAGCTGGTGAAATACACAGCACCTGCTTGGAGATCCAACCCAGAATGAATCTCCTCTTGTGATGAGGATGATACAAGGAGACTGAGAGGCAGTTGCTGTTCTCTGATCTCTCTGATTGAGAGGCCATTGCATTGTCTGACCTCTCCTCTTCCTTCTGCCTCCAATTTATCTCATTCCTAGCCCACAACACCTGTGTCAGCAAAGGCTGCCCTGCAACTCCTTCAGATGTTATGATCTACAACTGTGGAGGCTCTTGGTGAATTGACCTTTCCCTTAACAGCCAGTCACCACAATGAAATGAATATCCTTATGGTGACTTCTTTAACAGGATGTATCCTTCTAGTTTGGGACATATTCAGCACTTTTCACCCACAAGTGAAGGGTCTCAAAATGTTTCTTTGATTATCTCACTTTCTTTATATCCAGCTTGTGTCTCTTTTTAAGAAATATAGAATGTAAGTGTATAAACATGTGATATTAACATCATCATCATTGATATCATTATCACAATCATTTAAAGAGTACTTTAAGTTTCAATAATCACTTTACAGATCTTATCAAGGTTATACCAACCAATTGCTGAAAAATTTCCTTTTACTATTGGTATGAGAAAGTATTAATTAAACACTGTATTAGTATTAGCTTAGATTAGAGTAGAAGAAGAAAGGAAGGAAGGAAGGAGGGAAGGAGAGAAAGAAGGGAGGAAAGGAGGAAGGAAAGGAGGAAAGAAAGAATAAAAAGGAAATGGAAAAAAAAACCACAATAAAGTCTATGGCTCCAGAGGTCTCAGTAGACCTGAAGACACGTGCACACACACATGTTTGTGTATGTATTATATGTGTTTTATATAGGTTTATCTAAACCACACTAAATATACATACATATATGTATGTATATGTATTTTATATGTATATACATAGTCATACAGATACACACATGTAGGTATATGTGCATACAGTTAAATTTTTATATCTGTGTATGCACCTGTGTGCATGTGCATATGCATTTCTTACATTCCTCTTCTATGGGAAACTGCCCTGACCAGCTAAAGTTGACACAGGTGACATGAGTAAACTAAGTCCTGCCCAGGGAGAAAGAGAACCTGGGGAGATATAGAGTCAGTGCTACAAGGATTATATGGAACATAAACCAATTGGGTTAAATTGCCTTTCTGATTTGCTACTTAATTGCTTGCTTCCTATCTGCTTTTTTGCTCAGCTGGATTAAATTCTTGTCAGCAACCATAACATCTATTACTATAGATCACATTGACTATGAGTGTTGTGGGTTGATTATTTGAATTAATTACATTAACATTCTACCCTTATTACTGCATATCTACTATCTGATAATTAGAGCAGCTAATTTCATAGAGGCTCACCATCAGAAAACTTGTCCCTAAGTGATTTTTTTTTCTTTTACATTAGTAGCTCAGATATATCAATAAATCAACTTATCAACCAATATCAACCAATGAAACAGGCACTATTCTAGGTGCTGTGGATAAAAAAAAAATACTCTTGTTCTGAATTAACTTTATATTTGATTATAAAAATATATAATATTGAGACGTATCTATATTCTATACCTATATATTTCTACATATATGTACATGTATATGTGAATTATTTTATTGTGATGCAATGTATAATATAATATCGTACAATTTTTGTGATATCTATCACTTCTCTCTCTCTGTCTCTGTCTCTGTCTCCCTCTTTGTCTCCCCACTTCCCCTCAAAAAAGTAAGCGATTAGAAAGTAAGGATGCATTATTCTTCAACAAGCTCAGGAAGATCCTACAAAACTGGAAAAGAGGAAAATATATTCTTTCACAGGATGTTTTATAGTCTATAAACCAACCTTGATAACTATAATATCTAATAATGCCTTACATGTTTTCAATTTGCATGAATGACAGGCATGCTCATACTGAGGCAATCATGGAACCTTGAAGTATTGAATTAACTTTCATCACGCTACTGTCAATCAGTTACGAAGTAAGTTCTGAGGAAATAATTACTGTATTTCAAGTAGGAACAATAGGTGGAGGTTATTGAGAAGCAAATTTAGAGTTGATTTAAGGGGAAAAAATCCAAACAAGCAGAGAAATCCAAAAGTAGAATAGACTGCTGTGGAAAGTTGTTGGCTCATCCATTACTTAAGAATTTTGAATCAAGACTAGTTTTAAATTCCATTTACTTTGCAATTTTGGAAAAGTCATTTAACTTCTCTGAGATTCAATTTCTTACTAAAAATAAAAGGATAGAATTAGATAATTTATAAAGGACTTTCCAGCTCTGAGGCTATGATAAGGCAACTAGAAGAAACAGCAGATAGTGTTGGATTTGAAATTAAGAAAATCTGTGTTTAAATCCTGCTTCATATTTGTATGAGCTTTGTCAGTGGCAGATTATGTAAATCTTTCTTGGCACTAATTGCCTCAGCTATAAAATGGGTACAATATAATAGCACCTAGCTCACATATTTGTGGTAAAAATCAATGTCAGTCAAATATGCAAATACTGTGTGCCAGGCACTGTGCCAATCTTAGGAATCAAAAATGTCAATGGGAAATCCCTTTTTCTCAAAGTTAGCAAATAAAAAGTGCTTGGCAAAACCTACATTACATATTTGCTTATTTCTTATATTTTATTTATAAATTAGATGCATGAACTAATAATATACATTTTAAGAGGCAAAAAAACAAATTTTCTAAAAAGAAAATAACAAAATTACCCATTTTTCGAGATCAGGTAAGGAATCACTGGAATTAATCAAGTTGAAGAATGACATGCTCATAACACACACACACACACACACACACACACACACACACACACACACCACAAAACTATGTGAAGAAGAGATTGAGATTGGAGAAGAGAGTCTTGAGACAGGGAGACTAATTAAGACATTTCTGAAATAGTCCAGTGAGAGGTTGAAGGCGGAAATTGGATTGTGGTTGTATGAATGAAGAGAAACAGATGAAAGTGAGAAATGTAAAAGCAGAACTATTTAGGAACTAACTGAGCATATGGAGTGAGGGAAAATGAGGAGGAAATGATTACACCAAGATTATAATAGCTTGAATGATCTTGACAGCAATAAGGAAGTTTAGAAGGTTGAAGGTGGAGGAATGTAATGCTATCTGTAATGAAGATCATAACCCATCCATAAATGTTTTTCCTATGGGAATCATTCTGTCCTTGTTATTGCTTGCCCTTCATTCTTGAAGAGGACTACAACACCAGAAAGGCAATGCCGTGACTTGCAAATGAATTAGTTTGAAGTGAGGGAAGTGGATCAAGATGACTGGAGATGGCCACAATGCAGTGGGAGACATTGGTCTTATAAAGTTAAGTTCTATGTGAAACAAAAAGAACATAAGAGGGCTTTCACTCAGTAATAAATATCCTTAATTAGAGACCATTATGATATGGAACAGGGGATAGAGGAGGTCTTTTCCATTTCTGGACATTCTGAAGGCTTACAGCAGACACAAAAGGGGTAGAATTGATAGAAACATGGAAATTCCGGAGAGGAAGAAAGTGGGCATCAGAGTGGTTGTGTTGGAGACAAGGCTGTAGATTGTCTATCAATGCAAGGATAGTGTGGGTTCTATTTTTCTAGCCTTCAAATGGTTTACTGCAAACCCATTAAAGTTAGTTCTCTGTTTATAAGGCATGACCCTGCAGAGGACACCAGCCCCAACTTTAGAAAGCACTAGTCCAGATTATTTTTTTTAATTATGTTCTGAAATAGTATGTTTAAAGTGCTGAAAGTTTCATTTATTTTAAATTCTTGACAAAAACTAGAAAACAACTTCTGAATACAGGAATAATGTACATATAGCTATTTATTTATCTGAAGCAAAAAAAAAAAAAGATAGACTTTAAAAGAACTTAAATTTGAATTTAAATCTTGGCTTTGATATTTACAATGATATGTGATCATAGACAGGCCTTAATGTCACCAAATTATAGTTTCCTCATTTATAAAATGGGAATTGTACTTGCACTTAATGACCTCTAATGGTTAGTAGGAGGAAAACACTTTCTAGATTTCAAAGTACTTAAAAATAAAAGTATTTTCTTATTAATTTGGACTAAGTATTCAAATAGAAAAGTAGCATCTTCTTTCATTATAATATAGCAGGCAACTTGCTGGTGTTTCAGCTATATTTCTATTTTTTTTAACAAGATAGCTTGATAAAAATCTCAATCTCAGTTATGATTTAAGGATGGATATCTATGTGCATCTGATAAATAATTTATTCAAAATAGCAGCCATATCTTAGTGTTTACTTGTGTATCTTCATATTAGCATGCATGTAAATTGGTGCAGTATTTTCAGAAATTTTATTTTGTAGCCTATTATCTTTCCTTCAGTTTGAATAACATTAAGAATCCAAGTCAGATATATAATGATGCTCTTCCAAATATGGAAGCTACCAATAGATTTATTTATTTTCAAGGTCAGAATTCTCAGATGCATGGACTAATAATATACATTTTAAGATGCACAAAAGCAAATTTTCCAAAAAGAAAACAATTTCTATGAAATCTTACTGCATTCATGGATTTTTTTTTCCAAAGAAGCATGAAAAAAAAATAGAGGTGACTTTTTTTTTTTTTTATGACTAGCACTTTAAGTTGTACACAATACTGTATACATGTTAATATATCTCGTCTGACCTTCACAATAATTGAGAAATAGATGCATTTATTTTCTTTATTTTACAGATGGGAAGAGACCAAGGTTAAATAATGGTGTGATATACCTAGCATCTCATAGCAAATATCTGAGAATAGAGTTGAACACATCTTCCTGACTTCAAATCCAGTTCTTCCTCTCCCCCAACACCACCTAGTTGGCCCTTGTCTCTACATATTCATGTATGAGTTGAGAAAGATTTTATTTTATTTTTTTTATATATATATATATATATATTTTTTATAATATTATCCCTTGTATTCATTTTTCCAAATTACCCCCCCTCCCTTTATTCCCTCCCCCCGACGACAGGCAATACCATACATTTTACATGTGTTACAATATAGTCTAGGTACAATACATGTGTGCGAATATCATTTTCTTGTTGCACAATAAACATTAGAATCCGAAGGTACATGCAACCTGGGCAGACAGATATTAGTGCTAACAATTTTCATTCCCCTCCCAGTGTTTCTTCTCTGGGTGCAGCTACCCCTGTCCATCATTGATCAACTGGAAGTGAGTTGGATCTTCTTTATGTTGAAGATTTCCACTTCCATCAGAATACATCCCCATACAGTATTGTTGTTGAAGTGTACAGTGATCTTCTGGTTCTGCTCGTTTCACTCAGCATCAGTTGATTTAAGTCTCTCCAGGCCTCTCTATATTCCTCCTGCTGGTCATTTCTTACCGAGCAATAATATTCCATAACCTTCATATACCACAATTTACCCAACCATTCTCCAACTGATGGACATCCATTCATCTTCCAGTTTCTAGCTACAACAAAAAGAGCTGCCACAAACATTTTGGCACATATATGTCTCTTTCCGCTCTTTAGTATTTCTTTGGGATATAATCCCAGTAGTAGCGCTGTTGGGTCAAAGGGTATGCACAGTTTGATAACTTTTTGGGCATAATTCCAGATTGCTCTCCAGAATGGCTGGATTCTTTCACAACTCCACCAGCAATGTATTAGTGTCCCAATTTCCCCACATCCCCTCCAACATTTGTCATTATTTGTTCCTGTCATCTTAGCCAATCTGACAGGTGTGTAGTGGTATCTCAGAGTGGTCTTAATTTGCATTTCTCTGATCAGTAGTGATTTGGAACACTCTTTCATGTGAGTGGATATAGTTTCAATTTCTTCCTCTGAGAATTGTCTGTTCATATCCTTTGACCATTTATCAATTAGAGAATGGTTCGGTTTCTTATAAATTATGGTCAGTTCTCTATATATTTTGGAAATGAGACCTTTGTCAGAACCTTTGTTTTTAAAAATATTTTCCCAATTTGTTACTTCCCTTCTAATCTTGTTTGCATTAGTATTATTTGTACAGAAACTTTTTAGTTTGATGTAATCAAAATCTTCTATTTTGTGATCAATAATGATCTCTAGTTCTCCTCTGGTCATAAATTCCTTCCTCCTCCACAAGTCTGAGAGGTAGATTATCCTCTGTTCCTCTAATCTATTTATTATCTCCCTCTTTATGCCTAAATCATGGACCCATTTTGATCTTATCTTGGTATATGGTGTTAAGTGTGGATCCATATCTAATTTCTGCCATACTAATTTCCAGTTTTCCCAACAGTTTTTTCCGAATAATGAATTTTTATCCCTAATGTTGGAATCTTTGGGTTTGTCAAAGATTAGATTGCTATAGATGTACCCTTTTTTGTCCTTTGTATCTAATCTGTTCCACTGATCTACCGGTCTATTTCGTAGCCAATACCAAATGGTTTTGGTGACTGCTGCTATATAATATAGCTTTAGATCAGGTACACTTAGACCACCTTCCTCTGAGTTTTTTTTCATTAGTTCCCTTGCAATTCTTGACCTTTTATTCTTCCATATGAATTTTGTTGTTATTTTTTCTAGGTCATTAAAATAGTTTCTTAGGAGTCTGATTGGTATAGCACTAAATAAATAGATTAGTTTGGGGAGTATTGTTATCTTTATTATATTCGCTCGGCCTATCCAAGAGCACTGAATGTCTTTCCAATTATTTAAATCTGATTTTATTTTTGTGGCAAGTGTTTTGTAATTTTTCTCATATAATTCCTGACTTTTCTTTGGTAGATGGATTCCCAAATATTTTATACTCTCAACATTTGTTTGGAATGGAATTTCTCTTTGTATCTCTTGCTGTTGCATTTTGTTAGTGATATATAAAAATGCCGAGGATTTATGTGGATTTATTTTGTATCCTGCCACTTTGCTGAAATTTTGAATTATTTCTAGTAGCTTTTTAGCAGAGTCTTTGGGGTTCTCTAAGTATACCATCATGTCATCTGCAAAAAGTGATAGTTTAATTTCCTCATTTCCTACTCTAATTCCTTGAATCTCTTTCTCGGCTCTTATTGCCGAGGCTAGCGTTTCTAGTACTATATTGAATAGTAATGGTGATGGTGGGCAACCTTGTTTCACTCCTGATCTTACTGGGAAAGGTTGCAGTTTATTTCTATTGCATATTATGCTTACTGACGGTCTTAAATATATACTCCTGATTATTCTAAGGAATAATCCATTTATTCCTATACTCTCAAGAGTTTTTAGTAGGAATGGATGTTGGATTTTGTCAAATGCTTTTTCTGCATCTATTGAGATGATCATATGGTTCTTATTAATTTGATTATTAATATGGTCAATTATATTAATAGTTTTCCTAATATTAAACCAGCCCTGCATTCCTGGAATAAATCCTACTTGATCATAGTGTATTATCTTGGAGATGATTTTCTGAAGTCTTTTTGCTAATATCTTATTTAAGATTTTAGCATCAATATTCATTAAGGAGATTGGTCTATAATTTTCTTTCTCAGTTTTCGATCTACCAGGTTTAGGTATCAGTACCATGTCTGTGTCATAAAAGGAGTTTGGTAGGACTCCTTCATCCCCTATTTTTTCAAATAATTTATATAACATTGGGGCTAATTGTTCTTTAAATGTTTGGTAGAATTCACATGTGAATCCATCTGGCCCTGGGGATTTTTTCCTGGGGAGTTGATTAATAGCTTGTTCTATTTCTTTTTCTGAAATGGGACTATTTAAGCAATTTATCTCCTCCTCTGTTAATCTAGGGAGCCTATATTTTTGGAGAAAGTCATCCATTTCACTTAAGTTATCAAATTTATTGGCATAAAGTTGGGCAAAGTAACTCCTTATTATTTCTCTAATTTCCTCTTCATTGGTGGAAAGATCCCCCTTTTCATTTGTAAGACTATCAATTTGATTTTCCTCTTTCTTTTTTTTGATCAAATTTACCAAAGGTTTATCTATTTTATTGGCTTTTTCATAAAACCAACTCTTGGTTTTATTTATTAATTCAATAGTTTTTTTTACTTTCAATTTTATTGATTTCTCCTTTTAATTTTTGTATTTCGAGTTTAATTTTTGGTTGGGGGTTTATAATTTGGTCTTTTTCTATCCTTTTAAGTTGTAAGCCCAATTCGTTAATCTTCTCTTTCTCAATTTTCTTCAAATAAGCCTCTAAAGATATAAAATTTCCCCTTATTACTGCTTTAGCTGCATCCCAAAGATTTTGATATGATGTCTCATCATTATCATTATCTTGGGTGAAATTGTTAATTGTTTCTATAATTTGCTCTTTCACCCAGTCATTCTTTAAGATGAGATTATTCAGTTTCCAATTACTTTTTGGTCTATTTACCCCTAACTTTTTATTGAATGTAGCTTTTATTGCATTGTGATCTGAGAAGAAGGCATTTATTATTTCTGCCTTCCTACATTTAATTTTGAGATCTTTATGTCCTAATATATGGTCAATTTTTGTATATGATCCATGAACTGCTGAGAAGAAAGTATATTCCTTCCTATTGCCATTCAGTTTTCTCCAAAGGTCTATCATACCTAGTTTTTCTAATGTTCTATTTACTTTTTTAATTTCTTTCTTGTTTGTTTTGTGGTTTGATTTGTCTAAATCTGAGAGTGCAAGGTTGAGATCTCCCACTATTATAGTTTTACTGTCTATTTCTTCTTGCAGTTCTCTTAACTTTTCCTTTAGAAAGTTAGATGCTATACCTCTTGGTGCATATATGTTTAGTATTGATATGGCTTCATTATTTATGCTACCTTTCAGCAGGATATAGTTTCCTTCCTTATCTTTTTTAACGAGATCTACTTCTGCTTTTGCTTGATCTGAGATAAGCATAGCTACCCCTGCTTTTTTGGCTTTACCTGAAGCATAATAGGCTCTGTTCCAACCTTTTACCTTTACTCTGTATGTATCTCCCTGCTTTAAGTGTGTTTCCTGTAGACAACATATTGTAGGGTTCTGCTTTTTGATCCAATCTGCTATCCGTCTCCGCTTGATGGGATCGTTCATCCCATTTACATTTACAGTTAAAATTACTAATTCTGTGTTTCCTGCCATCGTATTATCCCCAGATTATGCTTTTTTCCCTTGACCCCCCTGATCCCCCTCCCCGATATTTAATTTACAGACCCCCCTTGTGACGCGCAACCCTCCCTCTTTTTTTTTTTTTTTTTTTTAGGATCCCTCCCCCCTCCCTCCAAGTCCCTTCACTTATTCTCCTTTTCCTTTCCCCTTTTCCTCTCCCCCCTTTTAATGAGGTGAGAGAAAATTCTCTGAAAAACAAATATGTTAATTATTTACTCTTTGAGCCTCTTCTGATGAGAGTAAGATTCACACAATGATTCTCCCCCTCACTAAGTTCCCTCAGATATGGTGTATTTTCTATGTCTCTTCCTGGGATGTAGTTTCCCTCTTTTTATCACTCCTTCCCCTTTTTCTGAACCAACCTCCTTCCCTTTACCACACCCCCCTTTTTTTCTTTTATATCAGTAAAATCAAATTATCCTTGAGTATTTTTTATATACCCACAACAGAGTTACAGTTCTCAAGGGTTCTGTGTACCTTTTTCTGTTTCTCTTCAGTCTTGTGGATGTAGATCAAATTTTTTGTTTAAGTCTGGTTTTTTTCTTAGAAACATATAGAATTCCTCTGTTTCATTGAATGACCATCTTCTTCCATGGAAAAAGATGCTAAACTTAGCTGGGTAGTTCATTCTTGGTTGCAGTCCTTGATCTTTTGCCTTTCGGAATATCAGGTTCCAGGCCCTTCTATCTTTTAATGTGGAGGCAGCCAGATCTTGGGTGACCCTTATTGTGGCACCTTGGTATTTAAATTGTTTTTTTCTAGCTGCTTGCAGGATTTTCTCCTTTGTGTGGTAATTCTGCAGCTTAGCCACAATATTCCGTGGTGTTCTTTTTTTAGGGTCTATTTCAGAAGGAGTTCGATGAATTCTTTCCACATCTACTTTCCCTTCTGTTTCTATTATCTCTGGACAGTTCTCTTTGATAATTTCCTGTAAAATAGAATCTAGGCTCTTTTTTTGGTCATAGTTTTCTGGAAGTCCAATGATCCGCAGATTATCTCTCCTAGATCTATTTTCCAGGTCTATAGATTTTCCCAGTAAGTATTTGACGTTGTTCTCCAGCTTCTCATTTTTTTTGTTTTGTTTGACTGATTCTTGGGTTCTCTGTGAATCATTCATTTCTATTTGTTCCATCCTGACTTTTAAGGAGTTATTTTCTTCTTTCACAGTTTTTAGTTCTTTTTGTAAATGCCCAATTTCGTTTTTAAATGAATTATTTTGCTCTATTGAGTTTTTTTCCATTTCCCTAATTTTTTTTTTGAGAATTATTTTCTTTTTCCAATTCAGAAATTCTATTTTCTTGAGACTTTTTTATCTTTTCCAATTCAGAAATCCTACTTTCCTGTGTTTTTTTAACCTTTTCTAATTCACTAATTTTGTTTCCCTGCATGTCCTGTGAATTCTTTATTTTTTCCAACTCCAATTTCAGTACGTTGTTATTCTCTATCATAACTTCCCTTTCTTTTCCCCATTTTTCTTCGATCTCCCTCAATTTTTTAAGAGCTTCTTCTAGGAGAGAGTTATGTGATGGGGGGCAGGAATCGTTCCCCTTTAGGTTGTTGTCTATTGATTCTCTGCTGTCAAATTCCTCGGGGTTGGATACCCGCTCTTTCTCTGTATAGAAGGAATCTATGGTTTTTCTAGCTTTTTTGCTCATACTTAAAAAAATCTTCTGGGGTCTGTCTCTGGGGTAGGAAATTATTTACTTCTTTACCAGCTTCCTCCCAGACCGGATGGATGCAGCGGCTCCTGAGCCTGAGCTAAGAGAGAGCTCTGGGAGAGAGTTCCCCACCCCCTCCCTGGAAGTGCTTCAGAGGTGATTAGCACTGCTGTGCTTCGAGGGCGTATAATAGTGAAGACAGCAGGAAGCCCAGCCTATGTGTCCGGGTGGGGAGTGGATGTCTGCAGCAGGTGACGTGAGAAGCCCCTGCGCTCAAACTGGAAGTGTCTGCCAGAAACCGTGGTCCCTAGTTCAAAGGTTCCGCTTCTCTGGGACTTCCTGGAGCTGAGTTCCACTCCCTCCAGCTAAACTAGGCAGTGTGTGTTGCCTTGGGCCGTATCCACCCACTTGTCAATCTCTTAACTATTCTCAGGTGGTAGCTGAGGCCACACCCCCTGGTGCCCAGTCTACTGAGTCACCCCCAGGGTCCGGGGAAAATCTAATCTGAGTTTTAAAATATTTTGGCTTTCTCTTCTGAACTGCTAAATAATTAGCAGAGAAGAGCTAACAGCCTGTGCCAGATTCCTTTACCTCAGTGGCTTCTCTGATCCCAGAGCCCTTCCCAGCGCAATGGGCGCAGTGTGCCCCTACCCCACCGTCTGTGCTGGTCTTTCTTATTCCTCCCCTGAGAACTGACCTTTCCTGTTGAAACTCCAGATTCTCTTCAGCTGGTAAGTCGTGCTTCCAGTCCTTGTGGTATCTATCAGTCCTGAGCTAATTTTGAGACTTAATTTATCTAATTGGTTGTGAGGGAGTGAGGACGTTCACTGAGTCGTGTGTTTCTTCTCCGCCATCTTGGCTCCGCCCTCTCAAAGATTTTATTTTTAATAACATTTTATTTTTCCTCAGTTACATGTCAAGAAAAAAATTTTACAATCATTTTTACAATATTTATAATATTGATTTTTTTTTCTTTTTCCCTGCCTTTCCTCCGCTCTTCTGATAATGGTGGAAAATTTGATATAGTTTAACCATGTGCTATCATGCAAAACATATTTCCATATTGGAACAACAAAAGGTCGAGAATTTCAAGGGAAGTAATGAAAAAAAAATTAAATGAAGGTGGTCTAGCTGTACCTTATCTAGAACTACATTATAGAGCAACAGTCACCAAAAACATTTGGTATTGGCTAAGAAATAGTCTAGTTGATCAGTGGCATAGGTTAGGTTCACAGGGCAAGATAATGAATAAAAATAGCAATCTAGTGTTTGACAAACCCAAAGATCCCAACTTTTGGGATAAGAATTCATTATTTGACAAAAACTGCTGGGAAAACTGGAAATTAGTATTGCAGAAACTAGGCATGGACTCACATTTAACACCACATACTAAGATAAGATCAAAATGGGTCCAAGATTTAGGCATAAAGAATGAAATCATAAATAAATTGGAGGAACATGGGATGGTTTACCTCTCGGACTTGTGGAGGAGGAAGGAGTTTGTGTCCAATAGAAAATTTTGATTACACCAAATTAAAAAGTTTCTGCACAAACAAAACTAATGCAAACAAGATTAGAAGGGAAGTAACAAATTGGGAAAACATTTTTACAGTTAAAGGTTCTGATAAAGGCCTCATCTCCAAAATATACAGAGAATTGACTTTAATTTATAAGAATTCAAGCTATTGTCCAATTGATAAATGGTCAAAGGATATGAACAGACAATTTTCAGATGATGAAATTAAAACTATTTCCACTCATATGAGTGTTCCAAATCACTATTGATTAGAGAAATGCAAATTAAGACAACTCTGAGATATCATTACACACCTGTCAGATTAGCTAAGATGACAAGAACAAATAACGATGAATGTTGGAGGGGCTGTGGGAAAACTGGGACACTGATGCATTGTTGGTGGAGTTGTGAAAGAATCCAACCATTCTGGAGAACAATCTGGAATTATGCCCAAAAATTTATCAAAATGTGCATACCCTTTGATCCAGCAGTGCTACTACTGGGCTTATATCTCAAGGAAATACTAAAGAAGGGAAAGGGACCTGTATGTGCCAAAATGTTTGTGGCAGCCCTTTTTGCAGTGGATAGAAACTGGAAAATGAATGGATGTCCATCAATTGGAGAATGGTTGGGTAAATTATGGTCTATGAATGTTATGGAATATTATTGCTCTGTAAGAAATGACCAGCAGGAGGAATACAGAGAGGCTTGGAGAGACTTACATCAACTGATGCTGAGTGAAACGAGCAGAACTAGGGGATCATTATACACTTCAACAATGATACTGTATGAGGATGTATTCTGATGGAAATGGATATCTTCAACATAGAGAAGAGCTAATCCAATTCCAATTGATCAATGATGGACAGAATCAGCTACATCCAGAAAAGGAACACTGGGAAATGAGTGTAAACTGTGAGCATTGTTTTTTTTTTTTTTTTTTTTTTTTTTTTTTTTTTTTTTTTCTCTTCCCAGATTATTTTTACCTTCCAAATACAATAATTCCTTTGCAACAACAACAACAACAAAATTCAGTTCTGCACATATATATTGTACCTAGGATATACTATAAGATATTTAATATGTATGGGAATGCCTGCCATCTAGGGGAGGGGGTGGAGGGAAGGAGGGGAAAAACTCAGAACAGAAGGGAATACAAGGGATAATGTTGTAAAAAAAAAAATTACCTATGCATATGTATTGTCAAAGAAAATGTTATAATTATAAAAATTAATAAAAAAAATTAAAAAAACCAAACATTTCCATATTAATCACCATTGTGAAAAAAAGAAATAGATCAAAAGGAAAAAAAATGAAAAAGAATAAAGGAAGTGAAAAACTGTTCATTAATCTACATCCAGAGTCCATCAGTTCTTTATATGGATATGGATATGGATTTTTCTTTATGAGACCTTTATACGTGTCTTGTATCATTGTGCTGCTGAGAAGAACTGAGTCATTGCATAGTTGATCATCACACAATGTTACTTTTACTGTGTGCAACGGTTTTCTGCTTCTGCTCATTTCACTTTCCATCATTTTATACATCTCTTTCTAGGTTTTTCTGAAACCTGCTTGTTTATTATTTTTCAAAGAGATGAATTTATTCAGAAAAAATGCATTGACAGAGGGATGAAAAGTTCATACTTCCCATCCCTTGTATAGAAAGGAAATGCAGACATTGTGAATTCAAGTGATGCAAACAACCCCTTACTAAAATTATCACTTGGATTTCAAAATCTTAAATTACTCCTATCAAATTCTATCAGTATTCCTTCCAGAATGGCTCTCATCATTTATTTCCTCTTAGTTTCCTCAGAGTTCATCATAAATGTGATCAGCAAAGAGATCCAGCCAGTCTTCTCCAGGGAAGAATCAGATGGAATAAAGGAGTTACATGACATCTTTCTTTCTCCTACCTAGAACTTCAGACACCTTTAAAAGTTAAAAATCCAAAAACTGAGAGGGACCTCAATCTATTTGTTCAAAACATATCCATGAAGAAGTACCTTTAAAAGGTGCTGAAAACCCCAGAATCTTGCAGAGTTTTGTCTCACGGGGTCAACCTCCTGAATTATTTCCTTGTCTATCTATGGCTCACCCTTTATTCAGAATAAAGCCACAGAAAGTGTCGTTTCATCTTCCCTCTTTTGTGGAACTTCTCCACCTGAGTATTCAGAACCTGCTGCCCTTTTAAAATCAGGTCTTGGCTTCAGGCCACTTAATTTCAAGATTTCTATCAACACTTTTGCTTTCAATGTGAACATATTCTTGCAGGTCTGATTGGTCAGGAGATATGCTTATGCTGGAGGGGTCACCTGAAGAATTTTCAGATGACACTATAGGTACATCATCATGTCTTACAATCTTTGTTTGTACGCTTTGTCTTCTTGGGTAACATTACTCTTCATCTCTGTTTTTTTCAGCTTCATAGGGAATAACAGTAGGTATTTATATTGAGTAGCAATATTGTTGGGTCAAAGATATTGCTTGGTAGTCCTTTGGACATAATTTCAAAATGGCCTCCAGATAGTTGGAACACAACTCTACCAACAATGCATTAGTGTCCCAATTTTCTCACATTTTCTCCAACATATATTATCTTCACTTTTTGTCATACTAGCAATATGATAGGTGTAAAATGGTATCTCAGTTGTTTTAATATGCATTTCTCTAATCAAAAGTGTTTTAGAATTCTTCATATGCCTATATATAATGCTGATTTTTTCATCTGAAAACTGCTGCCTGTTCATATCCTTTGAGCATTTATCATTTGGAAATGGCTTGTATGTGTTCTTATAAATTTAACTAATTTCTCTATGATTGAGAAATTTGGCCTTTGTCAAAGATAGTTGCTGTAAAGATTGTTTCCAAACTTTCTGCTTTCCTTCCAATCTTATATATCTTTTAATCTAATATAATCACAATTACTGTTTTGCATTTAGCAATGTGCGCTCTCTCTCTTCTCTCTCTCTCTCTCTCTCTCTCTCTCTCTCTCTCTCTCTCTCTCTCTCTCTCTCCCTCTCTCTCTCTCTCTCTCTTTTGTCTCCCTCTGTCTCTGTCTCTGTCTCTCTTTCTCTTATTTGGTCATGATTTCTTGCTCTCCCCATACATCTGATAGGCAGACTATGACTTTTCTAATTTGAATATCTAACATTCTTTGTGTCTAAATTATGCATCCATTTGTACATTATCTTGATACATGATATGAGAATTTTTGATCCATGCTTAGTTTTGTATCCTATTGTTTTCCAGTTTTCTCAGAAGTTCTTGCCAAATAGTGAGTTCTTATCTCAAAAGCTGAAGACTTCGGGTTAAACAAAAAAATTACAATAGTCATTGACTATTGTCTTTTGTGTACTTTACCTATTCCACTGATTCACCACTTAATTTTCTTTTAGATCAATGAAAGATAGTTTTGTTGATTACCACTTTTTATAATATAATTTAAGATCTGGTACAATTAGATGCCTTCCTTTGCATTTTTTTTTCATTAATTCCCTTGATATCTTGACTTTTTGTTCTTCCAGATTAATTTTGTTATGATTTGTTCTAGCTCTGACTGGTATAGAACTGAATAAGTAAATTAATTTAGGAGAATTTTGTTTTTACTATATCACCTTGTCCTGCCCATGAGCAATTAATATTTTTTTCTAGTTGTTCAGATCTGACTTTATTTGTGTGAAAAGTGTTCTGTAATTATGCTCACTTACTTCCTGGGTTTATCTTGGCATGTAGACACCCAAAATTTTGTGTTGTTGATAGTTACATTAAATGGAATATTTCTTTCTATCTATTGCTGCTGGGCTTTTTTGGTCATTTAAAAATGTTGATGATTTATGTGGGTCTATCTTATTCCTGCAACATTGCCAAAGTTGTTAATTCTTGCAAATAATTTTTACCATCACGACTGCAAAGTATGATAGTTTTATTTTCTTGTTGCCCATTCTAATTCTTCTACTTTCTTTTTCTTCTCTTATTGCTGTATCTAAAATTTCTAGGACTACATTGAGTAATATTGGTGATAATGAGCATCCCTGATTCACCCCTGATCTTACTGGGGCATCTTCTACCTTTTCCCCATTATATATCATGCTTGCTAATGGAATTAGATAAATACCCCTTATCACTTAAAGGAGCACTCCCTTTATTCCTATGCTCTTTGGTGTTTTTAAGAAGAATGCATACTTTATTTTGTGAAAGGCTTTTTATGAATCTACTGAAATAATCATATGAATTCTGCTGATTTCCTTATTGATATGATCAATTATATTGATAACTTTCCTAATATTGATCCAACCCTACATTCCTGGTATAAATCCCATCTGATCAATTTTGATGACACATTACTCTAATTGACATGCTATTTTTTGTTCAAAGTTTTTGGACTGATTGTCTATATTTCTCTCTTTCTTTTCTTTTTCTTTTTTATTTTTTTTTTTATTTTTTCTGGTTTAGGTATCAAAATATTTGCATCATAAAAGGTCTTGGCAGGACTCCTTCACCTATTTTTTCAAATAATTTATATAGTATTAGAATTAATAATTTAACTTTTTTTCTTAATTTCTTATTCAATACTAATAGATACTCTTGTACACTATCATTCTCTTATCATGCCTATGAAAGGAGAAGAGACTATTTTTCAACAAAATGATTATTCAATGCTTTTATAGAAGTTTGATATCATTGCCATCTGGTCCAACAATATTTCTGCATGCTATATGAAATTTCAATCAGAGATACTGATTATTGTGCCTCTCAGTGACCTCTGTAAAAAGATCCATGTGAAAGCTTCATTCAGTGAAAAAAAAAGTTCACAGGTGAATTTCTGTGCTTCTATAGTTAGCACATGAAAATCAAGTTACCTTATACATTTCTCTTTTCTGCATTAGCTGCCAAAGCAACAAGTGTTCATGTTTTTTTTTTTTTTTCTTCTTTTATAATGCTTGTCATACAGTAGGAACTTAAATGCTAATTGATTCACTACTTAGTTCTAGTGCTAGAAAACACATACTCCTACTTCCTTATGTAAATTCTGCTTTGTTATCCCCTTTGAATGTCAGGTCGAGTTAGAATTTAATTGCCTTTCTGGAAAAGGCTGAAAAAAATTACAGAATAAAAGAAAGATACTTGGAATCTTTAAAATAAATTATAATGATCAAAGCAAAATGAAGTCAGTTTTCCCCAGTGTCAGAATAGGTACAACTTTAACACTGCATTGTGAAAGAAATCATCAAGCAATGACAAGTCTATTGTTACTTTAACCATAATGTGAGGGGAAAGAAAGCAACATTCTAACTATGTTTTTCACATGGCTTATAAAGAGACCCCTGTGTTTGTGACAGAGGTGAACCTGAAACTGTCCTCCTTGACTTTTGGGGTGAGCTCTGACACTCTCCTCTGACAGAGACCTACACTTCAGGGCAGTTAAGTGGTTTCATTAAAATTAGGCCAGGACCACACCCTACTTAGTCCAAACTTAAGTGGTCTCCTTTGGCTGGAGATCTGGACCTGATAAAACTTAAGTGGTCTCATTCAACAGGAAATCTAAACCTGGGAACAGTGACAACATCAAAGGAATTTCATTCAATGGAAGACTTACCCCTAGACTTCTTATAAAAATGACCATCTTGAACTCTAAATCTTTGCAGAAGTCCAAAGTAGGAATTATGCTTTGCCAAGGGACCTCCCTCTTGCCTGCTTTGAAGATACCCTCTTTTCAGTGATAACCTCTATTTTTCTGACAGGACCTTGCCACTAAGAAGTCCTTCCTAGCAAAGCTGGCTTCTCAGCCAACAACAAACTTCCCTTTTGCAAGTCAGACTTTTCTGTTTTGTGAATTCTTTCACATTGGACCTGCAACTGTGACCAGAGGGGATTTCCACAATTCTATGCACTGGCACTAACCACATCATTTTTACATGTATTTGGATACGACATTAAATGATACTCAACTAGTGTTGCTATACAATGAATGCTACTTAATATTTCCCAAAGAAATTTACATTAATTCAAAACTTTTTTTGTAAAGTGATTACAAAGTACAAATTGGACTACTTGTCATATTCCCTATACATTTTTGTTTTCAGTGTTGGTGTTTTTCATTCATAACCCATGGCTGGCATAACTTATGTTTGCCTTATTAGCTTCACTTTTATTTGTTGAACTCCCATACATCCTTCATAATCAAGTTCAAATGAGAAGACCTTAGTGAAATCTCCCTTGATCTACTCAGTTGGATAATACTTTTGCTTCCTTGGACATTCCATGGTATTCAGACATGTAATTTCATCATGATGAAAACTGTTTTTACAATTACAGAACAACAATTTCTAACCTAATAGATTAAGAGCTGGAAGAAAAATTAGAGGTCATTTATTCTAATTCTGTCACCTAGAATGACTTAAATTTTATGGCATTTATTCATCATGATGTGGCCAATATGTGTCACAGACAATAGGTCTTCCTGACTTATAAGTTGATTTAATTTATGTCTTGCCGATTCTTCTTAAACCTAATATTTTTGTAGGTATCTTGAGCATTTATGTTTTATTTGATATTGTATTTATTTTTTTAATGATTAAGGTTAATAATTTATTCATGGGCAAAATAAATGGCATTATTTTTTTTTTAATTTCCCAAAATACCTTGGATAGTGTTCTATATTCTGTGGGTACTTAATAAATGTTTTTGGAATTTGAAGGAAGTCTTCAAACTTTGTTAGCATATGAAAGGAAGAATGAAGTTATTCTGCCAAATCTGCCAGACTGTAGAGGAATCAAATAGGAAATAAAGGCTATAGAGATATAAATTTATCCCACTTTAACATATATATGTTATTAGAGTAATTGTATAAAGAATCAAAATGAAATCATGGGATGTATCCATGGTTGTATGATTTTATTTAATGTTTAACTAATTCTATGTGCTATAAAGAATTTTATAGTTCATATAATTTTGAGAGTATGTATATGCATTTATGTGTATACATACATACATACATACACATATACATGCACATACATATATAGATAGATAGATATAAATATAATCACCTCTATATACACATATTACATTGATTTCTGAATTAAAGGCATTAAAAACATCAGATTTCCTTTACATCTTTTTGATGAAATAAACTATAATAGGAATTTGGCTTTAAGATACAGTTGAAGAATTTCAAAAATCTTTGTTTTGTCCTTTAAGCTGCTTTTTAAAAGTTTATAAAAGATTTCATGTTATAAATTCAATTTTTGGTTTGGTGGTTATTTCCTGTTAATTTAACATTCAGACAAGATATAATTTAATCATTAAAAAGAAATCAACATCCATGCTACCACATAAACCCCAAATTCCAAAAGTACTTTGTTTCTTGGCATGTGTAGAATGCTATTTCAAGATCATTCTTTCATGTAGACCCAAAAGTAGAACCAGGAAATGAGAGCAATTTATGTCAATTCTATAGAGCCATTTTATATTAAAATGAATGTAAAACATGAGTGTATATGCTAAATAAAAAATTATTGTTCATGAAATACAGAAAAAATAATACAAACAAGAAAAATATTGCAAAATTGATCTGCAAATATCAGTGGACAATAAATAAGACATTTATAATATGGAAATGCAAAAGAGTAATTACTTTGTTTTTTTGGAAGTCTCTTTTTGAATTTTCATATTTTTATCAATATAAAAATCTTCTATTCAGTGCTGTTTACTCAATAATATACACAATCTGTGTCCTCTTCTTTTAATATAAAGTATGAAAGGATTTAAATTTTTATTTTCTGTTTTAATTGTAAACCATAAATTCTGGTATATCAATCATATTACCATTAATATTCTGTATATTTGTTAGGATTACAAGGTGAGAACTCAGGTTGTCTGGGCAATTCTCTAGTTCAGAATTCACACCTTTAGTTCTGGCCTTTAGGGGGAGTTTACACCTTTGAACTTCTGAGGACGAATTTACATTGTTTAAAGAAGTTTGCACCTTTAAGAGGAGCAAGTTCATTGGTTGAAGTATTTCCCCAGACCCCACTGAGTTATCACATGCCCATTCTCTTCGAGGATAAAAGAGGCAACATTGAGCCTGGAGAACAGTCTGGCTGGGAGACTGAGTTTAGATGGTGGTCTGGAAGGCGAGTCTGGATTGGGGAAGGACAAGAGCTGGAGGAGATTCAGAGCTCCCAAGAAATCTGCTCATAGAGAAAAGATTATACAGAAAAGAGATCTCCTCCCAGAGAAGGACTACAACTGAGAGACAGCAGAAGATTACATATTAGCTCTTGTCCTTCCCCAATCCAGACTCTCCTTCCAGACCACCATCTAAACTCAATCTCCCAGTCAGACTGTTCTCCAGGCTCAATGTTGCCTCTTTTATCCTCGAAGAGAATGGGAATGAGAACTCAACAGGGCCTGGGGAAATACTTCAACCAATGAACTTGCTCCTCTTAAAGGTGCAAACTTCTTTGTAAATTCGTCTCAGAAGTTCAAAGGTGTAAACTCCCCCTAAAGGCCAGAACTAAAGGTGTGAATTCTGAGCTAGAGAATTGCCCAGACAACCTGAGTTCTCACTTTGTAATCCTATTTGTTATTTTTAGGATTTTTTTCTTTGACCCATTCATTATTTAGAATGTGGCTTTCAAGTTTCTATTTAGTTTTATAAATTGTTGCTATTTCTTTCACTGTTTAGAATTTTTAATGTATTAAGATAATATAGGATTTATTTATGATTTTGTCTTTCTACAATTGCTTATTAATTAATTATACTGCAGGACAGGATAAATTTTCACAAAACCTAGAGTTTCAGTGACCTTTGTGTTCTTTTGATTTTCTCTTTACAGATGTTTTTGTATGATTTCTGGGGAATATGATATTTAGTAGTCTGAATAATTATCTTTGAAAAATATAAAATAACATTCTCAGAATATTTGATCAAGCCCTGATATGTAGATCTGTTGTTTTGGTTGGTAGCAATCTAAGATCTTCTTCCAGCTGTACAGTTGTGTTCTGTTTATTTCACTATTATTTGTTCTTTCATCCCTTTAATTTAGAGCTTTTCCTAAGCCATTCTGACCCTCAGAGGCTGTGCTATTTTATTGTAATTGTTCACCATCTTTATTAAGATGTATATATTTCCCATTTATCTTTTATTTTTCATATAAAAATTTTAATTCTATCCTTATGGATGCTACATCTTTCTTCATATCTCTTTATGGATTCTTAAATTATTCTGGATATTCTTTCTATAGGTTCATTCTTTCTTCTAGAATTCTAACTTTTGTTTCTTCTTCTATGGAATTTCTCTTATTTATTTTTTTTATTCTATGATGTACATTCATTATATGGAGTCTTCTTTTATGCTTATTCCTTTTAATGTATTTTTTAGTTTTCAAAGCTTTTTTTTTTCTTTTACTTCTTTGTCATAATTATCCTTTAACTTTTTTTTAGTGTATTTATGGCTGTTTTGATGTGACACAAGTGAGCTGGACTCTGTCACTACCATTCAAAGATATTTAAAAAACAATCTATATCAAAACTCATCCTCATCTATGTAAATCTACAAAATGATTTCAGTGTATATGCTGATACATATAATGTCACTATGAGGACCTACTACATTGTGAACTATGATGCTATCACTCACACCTAAGCTAGGGACACTTCATCTATAAACTGGTTGTCATAGAATGGCACTTCACATCATGAGAGAAGGACCTCCTATAGTATATACCCCTTTGAGTTATGGAGGAATCATCTTGAGGGAAAACAGAGCTTTCTTATAATTCAAATCAACTACAACTACCTGGAATATTTTACAAAAACTTGAGCAATATAAAATCTTTGAAGTGTTATACTTTAAGTTATATTTTCAATATCATTAATGTTCCAGAACACCATAATCTTCAGGTAGATTCATTGATGTGACAGACAAAATGTAGATAACCAGAAGATTAACATACCCTCTAGACTATAAACTTTGCATTTACTCATGCTATTATTCAATATTATGTAACAATAAAAGGTGCAAAATAACTGTGTCAAGTAGCAGTTATTCACTTCTATTATAGATTTACTCCCATACCAAAAGATCATTCTCTGATGAGTTCCTGATAAGTTCACACATGTCTATACATTGTCAAAGTGAAGCTTATACAATGTAGTTCTTTTATTGCTATGCTATGAAAATATAGCAGAAAATTGCTTAAGCCTGTTAAACACATTTGTGTGATCATAAATGTATTGTAATATCTACTGGCATATCTGTCTCACTCTTTCTTTCTTTTTTTTTTTTTCCTGAGGCAATTGGGGTTAAGTGACTTGTCCAGGGTCACATAGCTAGGAATGTTAAGTGTCTGAGACTAGATTTGAACTCAGGTCCTCCTGACTTCAGGGCTGATGCTCTATATACTGCACCACTTAGCTGCCCCAGTATATCTGTTTCTTTAAATACATGCTCAAAGCAAAAATTCTATAGGGTAGCCGGAAAGGTTGTTGCAACCCCTTTGTAAACCATTTTTAATAAGTGATATTGTAAATATTGGAATTCATTATATTTGCTCCCATCTCAAAAGGATAATGTCATAGATTGTAGATAATTTGATAAAAATGGTTGATTTACTTATCAATGTTTCTCTTCCCATTGGTACTAGAACCTCTTAATTTCATAATAAATTATCCAGAGATATAATTTCTATTGTTTTGTGAACTCTGGTTTGTGTTCCCAGATCATATTCCACTATACATGCCAATATTCTTAATATTCCACATAAAGATTCCTCTTTCCACAATATAGATTTCTCAGATATGTATATAGAAAACATAAAGTGAATTGTTGAGCAGTTTTTCAGATGTTATATTTCAAATAATTGACTTTCCCTATTGTCCAAAAAAAAAAAGTTATAGTAATAATATTACCCACTCAAATCTGTCCCACTAATGGGACCACTAGATCTTAATTTTGAGTTGGTAAGGACATCTGAGGCCTTTATTTAACAGATAATGAAACTTAGTTTCAGTCACTTACCCAAAAGCACAAACTGCTGGGACAGAAGTGACAGAGTAGGTAAAACTCTGGATATGAAGTCAGGAAAACCTGAGTTGAAATCTTGCCTCAGACACTTATTAGGTGTACAAATCATGTAATCCTGTTTGCCTTTGTGTCTTCATCTATAAAATGAGTTGGAGAATAAAGTGGCAAACCACTCTAGTGCCTTTTAAAATGCTGCTTTTATATCTACTTACATGAATTATTTTCAGTTTTCCCTCTTCACATCCACACAGAGAAACTAAAAAAGATCTTGTGTAACTAATTTTGTATATCTATCTTAAAGCTTTCCCAAACCACTCACAATTCCCTCTATCAGCCAAAACATCATGGAAATGGGAGGCTGGCCTATTACAGACTTAGGAATCATTTTGCCAGTCATGTGTAAGCAAAAGAAATACATAATCTAGTAAATTCTATCTTCACCTAGGCTGAAGAAAGCCCTCTACAACATTTCTTTGGAGATCTGGGATCAAAATTACACCCTGAAGTTATTGAGATTTTCCAACAGCATTATTCTTCTAAGTGAAGGCTTTCAATTCATTGTAGGTACTCTAAGGGAGAAAATTGTGTGTACTATAACCCCAGCTTCTTAAACTGTGATTTGCAACCTCACATGGAATCTGGTAACTTGTAGAGGACTACAGATATTGGGGAACTTTGAAAAAAGTACACTTGAAGCAAAGATATTTATAGCAGGGTGTTTACTGTGTGATTGATGAGATAATGGTTCTCTAGTTCACATATATTTAGTACTTAATGTGATATGGTGATATAATGGTTCTACAGTTGGCTCATACTCAGTGTGCTGTAGTGATGTAATTGTACTAAGGTATTCTTAGAGCTAAGAGTACTGGAGATAGTGTGTGAATGTGTGCTGGAGCTCAATCCCAGACACCAGATTCCAGACTCTGTCCCTGACCATTCTCGTGGTGATTCTCCTGCTAAGACCAATGCCCATCCAGAGATACTCCAGAAAGCTAGCCCGGACATTATAGTAACTGAATGTGATGGTTGAGAAATTATTATTTATTAGCAGTAAAATTTGAATTGTATACCTATTTATATACCTATATAGTCAGGGTCATATAAAACTTTCTTGGGCAAAAAAGAGTTTTGAACAGAAAAAGTTTAAGAAGCCCCATCCTAGGGCACAACATCCTTAAGGGGGCAGGACAAACTGGTAGGTCAAAATAATTCTGTGACAGGAAAAGAAACTTTGAGGGTCCAAACTAATCTTATCAATGCTTTGCTTTCCCTTCTGGTTCTGCTTCCCTTGTGGAAAATGTGTACTATAATGGGAAAAGTGGCAAATTTGGAGTCAACAAATTCCTTGTTCCAATTTCAGCTCTCATTTCCTACTTGTTTAGCCTTAGGATAGTGTTTTTACTTTTCTGGACTTAAATTTTCTGATTTCAACTCTAAATTTATAATTATATATGTTCCATTTTGTAGTTTGTTCCCTCTGCTATTGTGATGATTCTTCAGCTTTGAATCACTTCTAAGAACTCCTTTTTTATGTTGAAATCTAGGCAGTGAAGATTCTTCATCTATTTCCTTTCTCCTATGACAAGAGAGAGTTAGACTCAGTTCCTTTAAGTGATTACTGATCTCTAAGAGAAAGCACTATCATGTTTGCTTACTGCAAAAAATGAAATGCTATATTCAACCAGGAACATCTTAAGTATCTCACCTTACAAAGAGAATTCCTTCTCAATTTGGGTTCTATGATGGATCCCCTTCAATATAGGAAAATGAAAGCAAAATAGGAAATAAAATAATAATAAATAAATGGGAAACATAAAAAATAAATAAAAAATATTAGGAAATAGTAGAAAATAAAACAGGAAAATACAAACAAAAAAGAAATGTCTGGCAGATTTCAGACTATTTTGTTCTTCATTTGATGTTTTGTTTGTTTGTTTGTTTGTTTTTTTAATCAGTCATTGAACAGAGTTATTTCTGCTATTACATTTTCCCAGGAATCCTGGAAAAAAAAAAAAAAAACTTTCTACATAGATGGGAGATATATTTGTCGAAAAGAGTCTAAAAGAAAACATTTCATTCTATAAATCATTTTTTAAAATCAATAAGTCATAAGTATAGCAAAATCTTATCTTTTCTATATCTTACAGTTAATTGTGAGATGGAGGAGTTGGGGGTCCCTTTTTTATTAAGACGAAAGTATCTACAGCTTATAACAAATGAATTAGTAGACCTTGGCAATCTATTAACTATTCAGAGATGCTAGTTAGAACTGATGGTGAAAAAAGTTGAAGGGAGAATGTTTTAATGCTAATTGCTGTCTTTGTTTGCTTTTCCTAAAGCCCTGGTTTGTCCATACCTTAGTATATGTCCCTCCTTAAAAAATAAAAACAAACAACCTTCAAAAACCCACAATCAAAAGAAGATATTTCAATGGAAATTGTCATTAGTTAACAATGGTGAAAAGTCAAAGACAAAGAATAGGTGTTTTTATTTATTGGAAATTAAAATTGGAATGATGTGATAAATTGGAAGAATCTGTGCATTGTGTCTATATATCACTTTGTATGACCTTGCATTGGTTTTAACAGTTTCTCTGTATTTGGATTTTCCTTGAAAAATATTTGGTTTTTATAGACCCCAGTGAGAATTTTGGAATTTTGCTTTCCCGGTAAATATAAATATTTGACTTTAAAAAAAAAATTACTTTCAAAAGTCTGGTGTTACATTTGTTTCTGTTGCACCAATATTTAAAAAAAATATTTTGACAACTTTATCTCAATACAGCAGACTTTACCAGACAATAGTTGGATGGTATAATAGATAGTCTAATGGTCTGTCATAATGCTGTAAGATCATCTCCTTAATAAATAAATTGTTAATAAAAGAAAAAAAAATCAATGTGTAATGAAGCTTTACCCTTGTTTTGCTTTATTTTTGCTTGAAAAGGAAAAAAGGGACTTGTTTCCATTCTTAAATTTTTAAACATAGGTTTATATATTTGGAATATTGATAAAATTATATTAAATGTCTTTGGTGGCAAGTAGTTAAAATGCCTAGATACAAAACATAATTTTGTCTGAAAGGAAGAGAAAAAATAATGTTTAAGAGTTTAGGAGATACACATCTCACCTCCATATGATGAGTCTGTCAAAGCCTTAAAATCCATTAAAATGCTAACATTAACCTGTCAAGAAGAATTAATGCAGCCTTATATTCTTCTTCCAAATACTAACAATGTAAAACCCCTTACTATTGATCAGACTCAGCTATTCATTCTAATCCAAAGTTGAGTGGATGTTCTTAGAGCCCATCAATAGGTCAAACAGACTATCAACACAAGCCAATAAGATCAGAATCCTGAGTCAGCATGCCAAAAACGTCCTTGAAGAGCTCATATTAAATCCTCCTAGGATGATTATTTAATGCAAAATGAGCCTATTATAAAAGTAGAATAATAGCCCTTGATTGTAGTTCCTTCAAAGCCTTCACTTCCAGAGTTACTCAGGATATTTAAGTCATTTAGCCAGGTACAAATTTTAAATCTTTATTGTAGCAGCTTCATTATTAAGCCAAAAAAAAGAGAAAAAAAAAAAATCATTCATGTGTAAACAGTGTCAGAATGCCAATATCAGGAACAACAATAAAGAAAAGGTGGGGGAGAAGCAAATTAAAAAAGGCTTTAGCTAAGCCAGCTTTTACCTCTGTTAAGAGAGGCTTAGAGGCCAAAAGAAACAAATAGCCAACTTTTGCATTCTCTGAAGTGCTTGTGTAAGAGGAACATTTTAAGCAATGGGACCTTAATTGTTGGTCAGAAAATACCAATAAAAAAAGCAGTTCTTCTGCACAGCATGATTTGCCCATACCAGAGGATACTTTAGCTGTTCAGAGGAACATGTGTTTCAGACAAATCATGAGTTAAAGAGTGTGATGGTCTATTCTTTTCAAGGGTCATTTTTCCCCTTGTTCTTTATGAGGAAGGATTACTTCCTTCCAATTCATTTTTGCCTTTGGTGTTATAAATATCATTCTGTATTCCTGGGCTGCAGTTTAAAGTTAGAAAAGGAGATTTCTGGGTAGCAAGTGATTTCCATTTTATTTATGCACTGAATTATCCCTCCCTACAAAGTCCTGCTGGTTTCACTCCATGTGGTGTGTCACAAGTACAATTTTCCTTTCTTTCTCCACATTTTCCAAAAACATAAGGTCTCTATGCCCACTGACCAAGTTTTTTACTTTAATCCTTCCTTTAAGATCTTCATGGGAACATGCCAGGTTGTCAACAGGGTTTCTTTAAAAAAAAAACAACATCTCCAAATCTTTACAGAAACCGGGTTCTAGTTATAGACCTCATTGTTTTAATTCAAGCTGAGAGGAAAAAGGGGGGAAAAAATCAAAGCATTCTCCTTCCATCTAACTTTTACTTATAAAGCAACCAGCAGAATTCACTATTGTTTTTTACTTCATTAATAAGGATCTTAATTTGAATATTCTTTTTCTAAATAGGTAAATGAGTGGGCACATTCATTTGGCATTTATAAGTGGCAAGCAGAAATGGAAAGGCCAGATTTCATTCTCTTTTCCATGATATTGAAGGGAACATTTCTCTCTTCATCCATCCATGGGTGGGAATCTATGTGAATAGCTTAAGGCAATATTTGGCTTTGGAATTGTTTTTGCTTAAGTATCCAAGAATCTGGTCTAATTCTATTAGTCTCAGTTCTCACAGCAAAGGAAGATGTGTACTAGATAAATGGTGACTTCCAACTATTCATAAGCACCAGAAGGTCTGACTTTCTGACATCAGACAGAGTGACAGAGTAGCTTCCTATAAAACCATGAAGAAAGTGACTTTGGAACCCCAGAGAGAAAGGTAATATCTTCTAACATCTTCACATGTGCACTCTGGCTATTCAAACAGTGGGTGAATACTGTCAAATATCCTATTATAATAAAAAGAGAGATAATTTTTAAACTCTGAACTTAACCAATTTCAAATAAGATGAGTATGCTCATATATAAAATAGAAAAAAAAAGAGAACTTTATTTGAAACTTGGAATTTGAATTATATTTCCTTTGAACTTCTTTTTACATGTATAACAAGCTTCAATATAATATTTTCAAAGTTGTGCTACTTATCTGTGTCTCCTACTCAACTCGATTTGTTCTCTTCATTTTCAAAAAAGTATTTCATTAAAAGGAGCGATTCCATAATGGCTTCAAATAATGAATAAATAACATTTTTATTGCACTTTAGATTTTAAATAAGATACATTATGTGCACCTCATATAAGGTCTTGACAATAGGCATTATAGTATAATAAACAACCCTATATAAATATTTTAAGCATTATCATCATTTTTAGGACAAAATGAGACTTGAAACTTAAGTGTCTAATAAATGCAACTAATACTTAATCTGGGCTCTACAGAATCAAAGTTAAGTGTTTTCTATTCTATTTCATGATGAATGTCATAAAAATGAGTAGGGTTTGTTTTTGTATTTGTTTTTTGTTGGTTTTTTTTTTTTTTTTTTTTTTTTTGCAGTGCTAACATGATAACAGAATCAGAGAGCTGAAAGATACCTACAGTCCATGGGACTTTAATTCCATTCAAACATGACAGGAATCCTTACTACAATATCACCAAGAAATAGTTATTCAGCCTCTCCTTGGCCTCCATTCAATTAATCAAGCAACACAATGAAAGAATCAATAAGCATTTATTAAGTGTCTGCTTTATGCCAGGCATATTGTAGGGGTCACAATTACTATGAAAGTTAGGGAATTATTTCTTTTCAATCTAATGAGAGGGATAGTTTGGAATAATTTCTTTTAAACTTCTACCTTGGGCAAATTATAACATTATGAGGCAATATCAAGTAGGGATTGGGATTTCCTCCTTGGAAAGAGGAAGAAACTTTCAGTTACTGTATTCCTGTATTGTTGAAACATTCTGCCATCCACTGAATCTTAGAACAAAAATACTAGCACTTTTAGTCTCTCTCCTTTCTAAAAAGATAATTCCTTAAAGATTATTATATGTATTCTGTATATAAAGGGACTAGAAAACAGAAGTGTCAAGTAATTGTTCCAAGACCACAAAACTAATAAGTGGTGGAGCTTTCTTTGAGACCTCCTTTTTCTGAATCTAAACCCCATGCTCTTTCCACTATAATCTACTGACTCTACACAGCATGGGGCATTTGGCTGGATTAAGTAAACAAGGCAGATTAGGAGGACTATTCATTCTTTTGAAGCACTTGAGCTGACATAAATGGCATTGGAGCATATTTAAAATAAGTGGTTCCTGGTACCTTACAATTAAAAAAAAAAAAAAAAAAACACTCTTCTCACAACAGGTATTTAATGACACATAAAACAAGAATTATTAACTCCATTACACATATTGTATCTCTCAGATGTATAAACTGCTTCAGGGAAGGACCATTTTTGTTTTTATCACATTATGCTTTGTATTTAGTAGCATAAAGTCACAAATATCTGGTGAATTGAATGAGGAAACAGTCTCAGGGGAGTTTGGGGATGTTCCCTTCAGATATTTACTAAATATCAGAAAAAGAATTTAAATCCAGATCCTATGATTCCAGAAACCAACTTTCTCTCCATTCTACCAGAAGTGAAGCCAAAGAATTGAGAGACTTTTGAAATTGCCTTGTTTCTGCCCATTGTTCCTTTTGTTTGATTATAGACTTTAATTTCCAAAACTTGAATGACAAGTAAGTTTATATAATTCTGTTGAATTCATTCTATTCCTTAGTCCAGATCCAAATCCACTATCTGGAATGAATGATCACATTTGTAATATGATTGCAGACGGAGAAACTCAGCCACTTCTCCAGCTCCCAGTGTAGATATCTAGTCCATTACTACTTTGCACATGAGTATTAATGGTGAGGAGACCATATAAAGATGGGACAGTGGTATTAGTATAAAGTTAAAGATTTAGTAGCAAGACATGGAAAGTAGCTTCTGGGAAGAAAGAGTAAAGCACATGGATAATGCAGGTAATTTGATATTGTAGAATGGTTTTAGTCTTTACTAGATTCATAGAGGTCAGCTAGAAAGCCCACCGGATAGGACAATGGGCTTGAATCAGGAAGGCTCATCTTCATGTTCAGCCTTCTGATATTACTAGCTGTGTGACCCTAAGTAAATCACTTCACCCTATTTCCCCCAGTTTCCCATCTGCAAAATGAGCTGTAGAAGGAAATGACAAGTCACTCTTTGCCAAGAAAATCCCAGAGTCAAAAAAAGTCACATAAACAATTGAACAACAACCAAAAGACCCACATATATCTCTAGAATGGTATTATTTGTTCATTCACAATAGGAATTTAATTTTGCAATTTAATTGTGAACAAAAGCTAAACTACTGATTTAAAATGAATAAATTATCTTTATTGCATTATATTCTATTTCTTAAAGTAGAAATATTATAGAAAATTATATATTTATCTCTGAATAAAATATAGAGTTTCTAATTATTTTTATATCTTTTGAGATTGAATTTTTATTCAAATTAGTAAATAGGTATTAAACATCTAATATGTTCAATGATAGTAATTTTATTAATATTCAAATTGCTTTCATAAAGTTCAAGGATTTTAAGAGATAAACAGAATCAATTTCCTGGAGGGAGAGCTAATTTCTTTCCAGTGATTGCCTTGACCTAATATAGCATAAGACTGATTCTACCCAGGAGCATAAGACAGATGTAGGAGAAAGAAAACCAACCACATTAGATGCTGAGAGTGACATCTGTATCAACATATGCCAGGAGGTTTGAAGTTTCTACTTCATGATTTCATTTAGTCTTATAGTGTCAGCAAAAGTAGTGAAATAAGGGAAAACCTACTCTCATTGGGCCTCTGCTCAGGAGAGCTATTAGTTTGAGTTTCTAAATAAATTTAGGTCAAGGTTGGATTATGCATCTTCTAATGCTACATTTCCCCATTGATCCTTCTCTCTCTGGCTCCTACTGAGTTTGCATCTGTTCCCATTTTTGTTAGTAGAAGGGAAGTAGAATACATGCAAATATAATGCCATTTGCTGATTAAAGCTATGGTCTCAAGTTATGTCTCAGAAACTTTAACAGCTCCCAAACATAAGAAAAAAAAAAATTTGCAATCAAGTGTTCTTTTGATCCAAGAATACACTTGACATGCATGTCTTTGGATTTTAGGAAAAATCCTTGTTTTAACTTTATGATTTGCACCTTAGTTAAATTAAATGAGGCCCAATCTCTTTTCCTTAGTGGGGTGTGGAAAGGGAAATCATAATGCACACTCATTTTCTCACTGGTCCAAATGTTCATACACAAGGCATCTTTTTAATGGGAGGAAAAGTCAGTCTCAGACCAGGAAGACTTGGATTTAAAAATTCTGACATAATTGGCTATGTTATATTAAACAAGTTACTTAGCATTTAAGTAACTGTTCTAGACCAAAGCTTCTTTTTTCACTTAATAGATATTTTTTCTAATCACATGTAAAGATGATTTTCAACATTCATTTTTGTAAGATTTTGAGTTGTAATTTTTTTTTCTTTTTCCATCTTTTCCCTTCTCCCTCTCAAAGACAGGAAACTGATATAGTAGGCCAAAGCTTCTTTAACTGTGTCACCATGCTATACAAAGTCACATAGTTGAATGTAGAGGTTCACAAAATTATGATTTATTATCAGCAAATATTTTAATGGTGTGCTTATTTTATACATCTATACATCTTGGCTAAAAAAAAAAAAAAAAAAGGATCACGAGTAGAAAAAAAACTTAAGAAACACTTCTCTAGACCAGAGATGTCAAACATATGAACTACTTCCTAACATTCTTGAATATCCTGTGAGTCAGATCTTTAAAAAAAATTGGGAAATAGAAAAGCTAGACATGAAATAAAACATAGATAATGTTAATTTATGGTTATGCTCCTTCAGAAATGCTTAAATTCTTTTTAGTATCCCTCTTTCTATTTTAGTTTGACATAACTGCTTTAGACAACTTTTTTAAGAGTGTTTAGTTTCAGGAAAGGTCTTGACCTACTTTGGTGCCAGTTTTTCTTTTACTGGGCAGTTCCCTAAAATGTAAAATCACAGTTCTAGTTAGTATCTAGTCTATCACTTTTGTGGAAGTTGTTGCTTTGCTGCAATCCCTCATGACCATGACTTTCTAGTGGTAAGGATGGGCACAAATCCCATGTTCACTTTCTTATTTTTGATAGCTTAACAGAAAGAATTTGGGAGTTCTGGTGGCCCCTGCTTTTAGAAACAGCAATTTTAAAATTAATCATATAAATGCTATTTAGAAACAGAAAAAAATAGGGGAGAGGGAGCTGAGTTTGGAAAAAAGTCACCAGGAAAAAAATCATAGTTCTGTTACTAAATACCTGTTTGATCTTGGGCAAGATAAACACTATGACTCAGTTTCCTCATCAATAAAATGAGGGTGGTGAACTACACTCCAAATACATGAGAACAAATGTGTGTATATGTATATGATATCATTTGACATACATATGATGTGATGCATATATGATATATAAATGATCTTATGATAATCATCAACAAGACGTGGAAAAAAGTTTAATTACCACTCTCTTCATACAAAAAGTCATAACAATGGCTATACTGCTTGATCTAGCACTTAGGCATATATTTATATGGCATTATATTGTTCTCTAGTAATCTTTGTATTATTATAGTGACCTAATAATGTACACAATGTTTTCAACATGCAGAGATTCATTTGACCTTTCCAATATCCTTGTGTGATTGGCTATACAGGAATTTCATTAGAAGAAAATGAGATAGATAAATTAAATGACTACCCCACTAAGTTTTCAACTTGAATTGAATGAAGCTGAGGTTGAGAAGGATTAAGTGATTTATCCAAGGTCACACAACTAACAAGTGGCCTGGACAGGAGGTGAACTTAGGTATTTCTAACTGTTTTTCAAGATTTCTCTTTGAGAGCTATTTTTCTATTAAATAATATTATATGCATATTAATTTAGCAAGATTTTGCATTAATGATAAAATATTTGCCAAGTAAATAGTTAGAATAGTTATAAATTTGTGTCCAGTCATTCTGAACCTATTTTTTACTATCATAAGAAAGAATGCTATTTTTTACATCAAAGGATTTAAAATCATATTCTGGCTCTTCTACTACCTTCTTGACCTTGAGTCACTTAATCTCTCTGAACCTTAATTTCTTCATTTTTAAAGTGGGAGTTAGGGTATATAAGATGACCTTTAAGTTCCTTCTAGTTCTTTATCCACATATTTAGTTATTTCTAAGATAATAAACCATATGTTATTTAAGATGTTTTCAGAGATTTTTAGTTGCTGTCAGAAAAAAAAATGATTTTTAACAATACTCTTTTGTGTATTAATTAAGAGAGAGGCAGTATTTCTTAGTGGATGGAAGGCTAACCTTTGAATCTGGAAGACTTTAATGAGAGTTCTCCCTGTGTTTTATACTGGATGCATAATAATGGATATCTAGACCAAAGTGTTAGTGCTTTAGACATATTTCTAAGTTATAGACAGGTTTTTTATCTAAAAGGATATTTTTATTTTTATTGTTGTTTTGTGTCCTTTTGCCTTCTAAATTTTTTCTTAATATTGAGTGATTATTGATGCTACATGAGTCAGAATACTTGCAAGTCATCTGCCTGCTCAAATTCAAAAGAGGCTGCTTTCTGTTCCTCTCAAGTGACAATTTGAGGCTTTAAGCACACATTAGTTGAGGCCATTGAAATTTCTCTACATATTTGTATTGAATAGGAATCTGGTGACTGATTTCTCCTTCATTGCCATATTATAAGGAAAGAATAAGAAACCAAATCCATGAACAAATGTTAAATTGGGACGTCAATACATTTTCTGTTTTATGATTATCAAGCATGTGTCAATCAGCATATTTTCCCTACTTTCCCTTCATTACAATCAAAAGAAAATTGTATTTTCTGAAGATGACTACTTCCATACATCTTTCTGCCTGTATTATTCTAAATAAAGAAGTATATGTATGTTTATTTCTATGAATAATTGAAGAACTATTAGTGGTAGAATGTCTTGAGTTAGGAACTATGAAATACAGGTTTATTCTCTGTCTCTGTCTCTCTGTCACTCTGTCTCCATTAGATAGATGTGAAAAGCCACTTCTACTCATGACACTCATTTTCAAATTGATAACTTTTGATCATTGATAACAATAACATAGATAACAATTTGCACATTTATAGTAAAAAAAAAAAAACATTTTAAAGTATTCAAGACACTATAGCAACCCTAGAGAGATAAAATTAAAGATAATAGTTCTCTGTTTTTGAGAGGCTTAAAATGTAGTAGGATGCTAGGACCTGAATATAAATTACAATAAGTTTGTAGGTAATAATAGGAGGAATCAAGAAAAGAAGGATAAAAAAATTGGAGAGGGTATCAGTTTGAGATAAGGGAAAAAATCAAGAAAGATTTAATAAAGGGGGATAGCTAGACCTTAAAGTAAATGTATTATTCATTTTTTACATGTATATGAGGTATATCTATATATCTATATATATCTATATCTATATCTATATCTATATCTATATCTATATCTATATCTATATCTGGTACATATGATATATATATGTGTGTATGTATATATGGCACATATGATATATATACACACCTGTTATACATAATTGCATATAATCATATACATATATATTACCATATAATATATATATATATATATATATAACCATATGTAGCCATATAATATATAACCATGTATAACATACATATATAACTATATATAATACATATATCCATGTAACTATAGAACTATGACTATGTATATGTGTATATATGTGCATACATATGTATGTGTGTATATATGTGCATACATATGTATATGTGTGTACACACACACACACACAGAAAGAGAGAGAGAGAGTTAACATTGGCTTGAGTTGGGATTGAATAGAGTGCTAGATCTGGAGCTGGGAGATCTAGATTCAAATGGACTTTGACTCATAGTAAGATTGTGACTTGCAGAAAGTCACCTAATCTCTCCATGACCTAGATGACTTTCTAAGATGATAAATCCAGAGAAGTTGATAATATTATTTAGAGAAGAGATTATTTTTCCCCATGTGTCCTCTATAACAATAAAATCACAGGTCTAGTGCCATCTGTGTTAAATCATTGATTCAGATCTAGAATATTTATCTAATCTCTATCCAATTTTGAGAGATGAAAGGAGTCAAATTTGCTCTCTCTAAGTTTTAGATAAAAAAATAGGGATTAATTTTGTTTTTATTTGAGTTTTATTTGAATTTATTTGTTTTTTTATGTTTTTTTTTTAATTTTCTATTGAACAAATAAATTAAAGCTCCACAGTGCTATTGATCCTACTTTTGTTTGAGACAGTTTTTAGTTAATTGGTTTTCTTCTTTTCAAATTTAGGGGGTTTGCTTGGTCAAGATAAGGATACTGACTCTAGTTACTTGTTTTTCTTTTAACCTCCTATTGATTCTTCAGTTTGTACATTTTCAAATATTTGGTGATGCTTCTTCTGGAACTTAGATAAAGAAAGGGGGTAGTGATTTCTTCAAGATTAGAAAAAGAATTAATGATTTCCTAATTTTAATACTCTGCTTAAGGCTTATTCAATAAAAGGAAATTTAAATTATTTGGAATAATGTATATTTAGAAAGCAACTTAATAACTGGTAGATTTAAGCTTGGTAGATTTATGTTGAGTTGATATTAGTCAAAATTTTTCAAAATTAAGTTACACAAATTTGTATTAAGCACCCACTTTGTTTCAGCAGTTTGCTAAGTCTTTAAGCAGTTTACAATATAAGAGAGACAGAGACAGAGACAGAGAGACAGATGGAGACAGAGACAGAAAGAGAATGAGTCTGTGAAAGAATAAAGAATAAATATGGCAATATTATAGTTAATATAAATATAAGGAGGGGGAAGTTAATTACCTACTAGAAAGGTCAGGTAAAGAAGAAAATTTTAAATTGGATACTTTTATGGAGAAAGTAGCATTTAATTTGGGCCTAAAAATGTGTCATCAACAGTAACAAGTATTACTAAAGGAATAGAAGGAAAGAGTACTTTCCTCTCTTTATCTCTCTATTCTTTGACTCTGCCTCTGGCTCTCTTCTCTGCACTTTTCATAAGTGTGTATAAATATACAACACACATACACACATATATATATATATATATATTTATGCATACATATATATGTGTATATACATTATATATATATATATATATGTATGTATGTATACATATAAAGTATTGTGTTGACTAGTGAAATTTGGCTGGAATGTAGATTATAATGGAAGTAATATAGGTTTGGTAAATTATTTTATTGTAGAAGGTGTTGAATGCCATGCTAGCATGGCAATCAGTTGAGTCATTCAGTCAATCATCCCCACTCCACACAGATTAATTGACGAGATGTTTTGATCTGATACAATTGTCAAATGAAAATAATTTAATCAGAGATATGGTAAAAGGTTAATAATAAATTCAGTAATCTTAGGCTTTAGACCAGGGTCATATTTTCAGCTCTTGCTTTAAAATGAAAGAAAAATTGTTTTGATCAATTTAGATGTTCTTGAAAGTTTTTGAATGAAATGAAAGAATGTTTACAAGAAGTGTTTGAGTTAAAGAAAATAAGCACCCTGCTATAGATATATAAATGCCTCTCTTTACTGTAAGTATCCCTTGCTTCAAGTAGAACATAGGTGGTCCCCATTATCTTCTGCCTTCTACAGAGAATTGCAGTAAAAAAAAAAGTCTTCCATGAGTTATGAATTTGCCTTTTACCATGTGTGGTTTCCTCAGGATTCTATATATCCTTATGATATAATGTGTCACAGACATAGGAAACTCATAAAGAATATTCTTACTTTCTCATCATAGTAATAACCCTAATTAAAAAATTATAAAGTTTGGCAAGCTAATTTATATCAGCTGATGAACATTAGCACCACTCTGATGGGGGCTCAAAATAAAGCACTTAACACCCTCAAAATTTTTAGGGCTATGCCTAGGACAGATGTAGCAGCTTCCTTCTAGACACCCAGAAAATAGACTCACAATTGCCAGTGCCATTGAAGCTTGAAAGAAAAGAATTTTTAGAGCCTGTGTTACTCTAGAAGATTTAAATTGTAATTGGTATAAGTAAATTCATACTATTTAGTGAATTACTAGGCAAAGAATACTATATACCATGGCAGGAGGGTTGCTTGAATCTGAATTTACTTTCCCTAGGAATTTCTATGTCTTAATAGCAGAAAGGACTTTAAAGATCAGATTATTTTCCTGAAAACTACTTTCTGCCTTCAGCATTTCAATAGTCTATAATGATAAAATGAAATCCCTGAATTCTAGCTTTTTTTCTATTTAACTGACTCTCAAGAATGTTTCAAATGAGGTTATCACTGATTTTCATAACTCCCCTCTGTTTCAAAAAGTAATGCATAGAAACCATAGGTTTTAGAGATGATGTCTCACTCAATCTCTCATCTTGCAAATAAGGAAAAATGTGCAATAAGTAGCAGAACTGAGACTTAAAGCTCAAACTTTTTGAGTACAGAGCCTATTATAATATACATAGCTTCTTAGAAACCTTAAGAGCATACAAAACTTCCTAAAACACCTGATATTTCCTTAGGGAAAAAAAGAAGTGGGTGGGGATGTAATGTGACATGATCATTTTACAATTTCTCTTTTGTCAGACTCTATTCTCTGTTTCCCTCTAGTGTGTAGTCTGGGGGCACCCACCAGACATGCCAAGATGTTTCAAGAATGCCCAATTCCTTCTTCCCTTCATCACCCTCACATAGGATAAACAGAATTAGTATCTGTCACTTCTCATGTTGTCAAGGATGTGGGAATGTTCTGGCAGATGACTAGAGACTTGGGATATCTCCACAGAATTTTGATCATCAGTCACAAATGGGCAGTTTTGTTTGTGCTCATTAGTTTGGGTGCTTAGAAATGCTTGGAAAAGGGTTCTGAGTGAATTTCTCTAAAGCTAATTCATAAGATTTTAAAACTTGGTTCAAATTTCTATCTTTTTTATCTTATGGCATCAGCTTTAATTACTTTATATCTTCTGCATAAGTCCTTTCTCTTAAAGTAGTAGATTTGAAGAAGTTTTCAGGAAATGACTATTCTACCATCTCTCTACTAATGTTCTTCACATTTGTTTTTTCACTGCCTTTGCTATTGTGATTTTTTTAAGATTGCAAAGTGAGGTCATGAATGCTGTATGTAGTTTGTTTTTTCTGCTTTGCTAAGTACTTAGACAAACCAAATGATGGATTTCAACCAATTCTAACAGATTTACTGATGGGAATGATTTTTTTAAACTAATAACATATATAAAGCAGCCTTTGGCTAAAATAAATATTATGAGAATAGCTCAGTTTATCACAAGAATATACTTGAGTATATGAGATACCCTTAATTTTATTGTAGGTTCTCTTTGAGTTTTTGAGTCCTTATTCAGAGAGCCACTGCTGAGATGCATGGAGCTAGGGTTAGGAGGTAAGGTGGCACCTAGGGGATTTAGGGCACATAGGGAATACAGTAGATAACTCATGCTTTTTAGCAGACTTAGAGTCAGGAGGATTTATCTTCCTGAATCCAAATATGATCTCAGACATTTACTAGTTGTGTGACACTGGGCAAGTCACTTAACTCTATTAGTCTCAGTTTCCACATGTATAAGAAAAGTTGGAGAGGGGAATGACAAACCACTACAGTATCCTTGCCAATAAAATCCCAAATGGTATCACAGAGTCAGACACAACTGAAAAATGACTAGTTACCAAGGGAAGAATGAGACAATAAGCCACAGCTAGCAATAGTGGAGTAAAAGCATTTAGAGAGAAAAAAGGGAAATTAGTCAGTTTGAAAAGACAAAGTTAGCAATTCAGTCTTCTAAAATTTCATTTCCCTCAAATTATTAGATTATACAAGCAAAACTTCCTTTACTCAACCACCCTCATCATAATAGATTTAATGCAGCTTCCCTCTGTAATAAAAATATGTATCTTCTCAAACCACTACTAAAATGTTTCCTCAAATTTAGGGTACTTTGTAAATTCAAACTTCACATTACATTTATTATAATTTTACCTGATAAACCCAGAAGCAGTGCAGTTCCTGATTTAGACACTGTTGCATATCATATGAGAATGGCTTTAACTTCTACTATATCAGAGATACCTTGCAACTGAACAGTCCTTTGTTCTCATGGTCTTTAGTTGTATTCAGTTGGCCTTAAATTCAACATTTTGGATGCTCTTTCTTTCTCTCCCTTACAATTTTCTCTTTTCTCCCTTACATTTGACAGAGGCTTAACAAATGTGCATTGGATTGAATTGTGGACAAAAAGAAATGAAAACAGAAGTCTGTCAAAAATAGGAAACAATTTTGTCATGCTGATGCCTTTGTGGAAACCAAAAAGTATTTAAAATATACAGATTGCACACTAAAGTTGACATTTGAGTTGTGTTTTGAAGAATGGATAGAATTTCAATAAGTCTAGGAAGAGGATATTGCTGGTTTTGGGAAGAATGTGGACAAAAGCATAGTGTTAGGGAAATTTGGGATGTATAAGACTGATATAATTATGGTATACATGAATGATATTAATGTAAAATAAGATGCTGTGGCATGAATTTATGAAAGGCTCCATGATATGTAAAAGATTTTAATATGTTTTCTTTTTTAAAATAATAGCTTTTATTTTCAAAATACATGCAGACATAGTTTTCAACATTCACCCTTGCACAACCTTGTGTTCCAAAATTTTCTTTTTCCTTTTCCCTTCCTTAGACAGAAGTGATCCAATATAGGCTACCTATGTGCAATTCTTCTAAACATATTTCCACATTATCATGCTGCACAAGAAAAATTAGATCAAAAAGGAAGAAAAGGAGAAAGAAAAAAAAATAAAAGCAATCAAACAACAAGGTAAATATACCATATTGTGATCCACATTCAGTTCCCAAAGTCCTTTCTCTGAATGCAGCTGGCTCTCTCCATCACAAGTCTATTGGAATTCGTCTGAATCACCTAATTGTTGAAAAGAGCCACATGTTGAAAAGTTGCAGTTGATAATCACATAATCTTGTTGTTGTTGAGTACAATGTTCATACTCTTGGTTTTCCTCACTTCAACTAGTATCAGTTCATATAAGTATCTTCAGGCCTGTCTGGAATCAACCTGCTGATCATTTTCTTTAGAACATTAATATTTCATTACATTCATATACCATAACTTATTCAGCTATTTCCCAATTGATAGGCATTCATTGATTTTTTTTTAGTTTCTTACCACTATGAAAAGGACTGCTACAAACATTTTTGCACATCTGGGTCCTTTTCCCTTTTTTATGATATCTTTGGAATACACGCCCAGTAGATACACTGCTGAATCAAAAGTTATGTACCGTTTGATAGCCCTTTGGACATAGTTTCAAATTGCACTCTAGAATGGTTGGATCAGTTCACAACTCCCCCAACAATATATTAATGTAAGGGATTTTAATTTTACTTAATAAGCTATAGGGAACTTCTGAAGGCTAAGATGGTTGTTTTTCTTTAAAGGAATCACTTTACTTCATGGAATGTAAATTGGAAAGTAGAGTAATGGCCAGGTATACTATTGGGTATCCTGGAATCCTTTAAATTAGTGGTCAACATGAACCTCCAATATTAAGTAAGCTTCTCATAGGTAGGCTGGCTATATCACTCTTAGTATTCTAACAATAGGGACTTAGTTCCCACTATTAGAATATTGGAGAATCAGATGGTGATTCTCTAATATTATTGGTTTAATCTTTCATTAGTGTGTTTCCTTTAAAAGATCATCAGTTGAGAATCATTTAGTGACCTAGCCTTAAGGATTTCTTTTTCAGAAAGGGATATTAGTAAAGCCCATCTGAACAATTAGTACAAAATTATTGTTGTTTAATCATCCAATCATGCTGACTCTTTGTTACCCTATATGGGGTTTTCTTAGCAAATATAGTAGAGTGTTAGGCCAGCTTCTTCTCCAGTGCATTGAGTTAAGCAAAGATTAAGGGACTTTCTTAGGGTCACAGAGCTGATGAGTATCAGAGACCTGTTTCCTTGAGTTAAAATATGACCACACACACACACACACACACACACACACACACACCAGTTCTGTGACTCTGGGCAAATCACTTAATCCTATTTCCTCAGTTTCCTCATCTGTAAAATGAGTTGGAGAAGAAGATGGCAAACCACTCCAGTATTTTTCCAAGAAAACCCCAAATACCGTGTTTCCCTGATAATAAGACACTGTCTTATTATTTTTTTGGGACTAAAAAACACCAGAGGGCTTATTTTCAGGGGAGGGCTTATTTTATCCTCCATCATGCCCCTTTTATCCTCCATCATGCCCATTTTAGCCTCCATCATGCCCCTTTTAGCCTCCATCATGCCCCCTGAGTGCTTATTTTATTCTCCATCGCTTACTGAACTTACCGAGTTTTTAGATGGTCCTGTCTCAGCTCTACTCCGCGGCGCTGCTCTCAGTAGCGCCAGCAAGCAAATCACCAGGGAAGAAGAGGATGACGCGCTCACTGCTGCAGCTCTGATTGGATGCAGCTCGGAGCGCGACGTGCGTTTCACCCGGGAGGGGAGGGCGGCGCTGCTTACTGAAGGTACCGCTACGCAGCATATAGCGCAGGGGATCACCATGATGACCGTTTTCATAGTAAGTTCGATAGGGCTTATTTTCGGGGGAGGGCTTATTTTAGCGGAATATTAAAGAGTATGTGGGTGTCTTATTTTCAGGATAGGTCTTATTATCGGGGAAACACGGTAGCATCGCAAAGATTCAGACATGACTGAAAAAACAACTGAACAATTTCATGACTCCCAGTCCAGCATTCTATCCAGTGAAGGTGCCTTTTTTCTCCCCCCTTCAGAGAGGGGAAACAACAACAAGTTTGTGCTGAATTCCCTCTTCACTATATAAATAATCCTATGGAGAGAGTGTTCAAAGCTTAGAGAGTACATGGGGCAAAAAGGTAACAAAACTGCTGGCTTCTAAAAAGTCATTTTACCCATTTGTGGGTTGTCCAAGAAATTCTCCTTATAGTCTAAAACTCTTTATAAGCATTCATATAGAGTTATGAGTATAGTTTACCTTTGGTTCCTAATGCTGTAAACACTGTTACCAGCTGACCTTGGTCTGGGTAACTATCTGAATTGGAATCTAAGAAACCAATTGAAAAAATAGGCATGATGAGAAAATTATCCAAGATTCCCAGGATGCCTCTAATCTGTTTAGATCTTTCTCTAATCAAAGAGAGAAAGGATACTTTGTTGAGTCTAAAATAAAGTGCGCTCTCTCTCTCTCTCTCTCTCTCTCTCTCTCTCTCTCTCTCTCTCTCTCTCTTTCTCTCTCTCTCTTGATTCCCTCCTCCCCTCCCCCTTACTCATGTCTCAAAGCAGTTCCTTCTGTGGGAAGGGTTCATCTAGGGTTACGTAGTTATTCCAATTCCTGGAATTTTCTCTTCTTTTCAACTTAATACATAATATACAGATGACCCACAAAACATAGTGAAATTTCTTTCCTTTTATAACATGAGATCATCTGCAGAGAGGTAAAATTTGATTTAGTGTGAGTGAATAAAATTATCAAGAAAAAGAGTTATAAAAATAAAATGACTTTCATTGACAAAACCTTGGGGGAACAGACATTTTCAAAAACTGGGGAAAGAATGAGTAGACAGAGAATACGGTTGAGTATAACAGTATAGTTCTCAGAAATGAACATTAACCTAGAAACAATATTCACAAAAAAAAGTCTTGGTTGATGGGATGAAATGTAGTGGAAGTCATTGCAAATAAGGATTGAAAAAAAGAGCCATTAGAGTGGGTAATTTCAATAGAATGATAAAGACAGGAGCAAGTTTAGAAATGGCTGAGGAAAGAATGGGTAGTAAAGAAAGAGAAATGGAGACGTTTTCAAGAAATCTCTGGAACAGAATAAATGTCACACAGAAACCATTGACTACCAAGATATGCATTCTAAATTCCTGATTTTCAGTTCAAGTATATGCTGTATAATGAAAATAAAATATGGTCTCTAGCCCAAAGCAGGGTAAATAGGGGGAGGGAAAGTAATTTATTTTGTAATGCTTTCTGCAATTTGTTTTGCTTCATTTTTGCAAATCTTAATGTTTTTCAATGACACTTCTATAGGTTTGTTTTAATTTTATCTTAGTAAATGTTATATTCCTAAATTAGTTTGGAAAAGGCAAGAGGGGAGAAATATCAGAGGTACTTTTTGCCTCTTCATTATTTACTTCCTCTACTATTCATTGAGATACCACAGGATTTGATAACACTGGTGATCCATTAGCAGCCAGGAAATATACAAAGACTCATTGTTCTAAGAACTACTAGATACTGAAATTTAACTTCTATTTTGAAATGATATTTTTAACAAACAGTATTGCCTATTGAGCTGTATTTGATTAAATATCTTTTAAGCTTCTATTCATAGCCAAGACTTAGATAAGTGAGTTTCCTGATAGTTCATTACTGAGTTTTAGAAAGGGTATTTCTATTGCTTAAGAATAAAGCCAAACAGCGAGCTTAAAAACTATTGGATTTATCCCAATTCTCAGCTGGTCTTGCTATTAATCTTCAAGTTATCATTAAACTAGAGTTTGCTTTCATTTTGTCTGTCATATGCATCTACTTACTTATCATCACCTTTACCAATTTGCCTGAATTCACTATTTATTCCATCTTCATTGAAATCTTTTAAATATATTAATCAAATGATAATTGCCAAATATATACATGTAGATATATGCATCCAAGTTATAATTGAGGAGACTGACATCTGACATAGTATGACAAGCCTATTGACGTGTGATGTGATACTTATTGTCTCTATTTTCTATTACTTTCATTCACAGTCTAGTTACTTTAGAGCACCAATCTGAACAGGTATTGCTTTCTAACCAGTCCTTCACAGCAAATCTAGTAAACTAGTTGTCTGTTTAGAAACATTCTGCCTTTATCTTGCCTTGTGATGCTAAATAATAATGGGTAAAGAAATTCAACTACTTTCCCCAAACTTTTTTCATCTCCAAATTCTTACTCTTCTTTCAGAACCTTCTTCTAAGAAATTTATGGTTTTGCATATTGAATATTTTGTTTGAATTTTGAATATTTCAGTTCACCTTCTAAAACAGGTTAAATGAAAATAGTAATGTGCCTTAAAGAAGTGTACCATGCTTGAACTAGAATATACTACACAATAGGGATCTGGTTTCAAGAAAAACTAAATTCAAATTTAGTCTCAGACAATTACTAGTTTTATTTCCCTGGGTTAATTATTCCATCTATCTTTCCTTATCTCATTATACTCATCTGTGAAATGTAAATAATGACAGCACCTACTTTCCAAGGTTGTTATGAGAATAAAATGAGATTCCTATTTAAAAAAAACACTTCATATGTCTTAAGGTTGGGTTTTTCAGTTGTATCTGGCTCATTTAACTCCATTTTGGCTTTTCTTGGCAAAGATCCTAGAGTGATTTGCCATTTTCGTTTCAAGCTGATTTCATAGGTGAGGAAACTGAGGCAAACTGAATTAAATGACTTGCCAGGGTCACAACTAGTAAGTATCTGAGGCCAAATTTGAACTCAAATCTTTCTGACTCTAGGACCATTGCTCTTTCCATCACCTACCTGCCTTTTCTTATCTTTAATCATGTTTACAACACTTCTTTCACTCAGTTCACATTGGTAATCTACCATTTGTTAATATCTGCAATGTATATTTCTGTTGACATTTTAATTTTAATGGGAGTCTCTGGCCTATCATAAAATGTCTCTAATGACATCGCCCCAATGGAGATATTGGAAAACCTGCTTCCTGATTCTGGGAGAATTGTGATGACAGAGAATGGAAATATTTGGAGAAACACTGAAGTATGTTTGGGTGTTCTGTAATAGATTTGGCCCCTTAACCACATTCTTAAAAGGATGCTATTTGACTAGCAGTGAAGGAATTAAAAAAGCATCATCAACGTCCACCACTGTCTCTTTTGTCTTAGTACTTTTGGAAGAGGTTGGTGATTCCTCAGTAATTCATGACAAACAGTGAGGTGATGCTATAAATGGAGTGTTTGAAAGGAGTTTGGTTTCTTATCAATAAAGCCACCTGTCCCTAGGTAATGGGATCAGTCTTTGACTTCTACATTTGTTGTTTTCCATTTCAAGTTAAAGGAGTATAGACTTCTTCCCTTTGAGTTTGTTTTGTTTTTGTTTTGTTTTTTTTTAATAATAATTGCTTTTTATTTTTCAAAATACATGCAAAGATAGTTTTCAAAATTCACCCTTGTAACACCTATTGTGTTCCAAAATTTTCTCCCTTCCTGCCCTCAAGGGAGGGCCCTAGACAGCAAGTAATCCGATATAGGTTAAACATGTGTAATTCTTTTAAACATAATTCTACATTTATCATGCTGCACAAGACAAGTCAAATTTAAAAGAAAAAAAAATCAAGTAAACAATAATGAAAGAGGTGAAAATACTATGGTGTGATCTACATTTAGTACCCATGGTACTCTTTCTAAATGCAGATGGCTCCATCACAAATCTATTGGAATTGACCGAAATCATCTCATTATTGAAAAGAGCCATACCTTCAAACCAATCAGATCAATTAGAGTTGATCATCATATAATTATGTTGTTGCTGTATACAATGTTCTCTTGGTTCTACTCACTTCACTTAGCACTAGTTCATGTAAATCTCTTTAAGACTTTCTGAAATCAACCTGCTGATCATTTATATAGAGCAGTAATATCCTCATTACATTCACATATCATATCTTAGTCAGCTATTCCCTAAAGAATGGGCATCCATTCAGTTCTCAGTTCCTTACCACTGCAAAACATTTTTGCACATGTGGGTCCTTTTCCCTTTTAATGATCTCTTTGTGATACAGCTATAGTAGAGAAATTAATGGATCAAAGGGTATGCATAGTTTCATAGTACTTTGGTCATATTTCCAATGTGCTCTACAGAGTTGTTGAATCAGTTCACAACTCCAGCAACAATGCATGAGTGTCCCAGTTTTCCCATATCCTCTTCAACATTTATCATTATCTTTTTCCGTCATCTTATCCAATTTGGGAGGTATGAGAGGATCTCAGAATTATCTTATTTTCCATTTCTCTAATCAATAATGATGTAGAGCATTTTTATATGACTAGAAATGACTTTAATTTCATCATCTGAAAATTTTCTACTCACATCCTTTGAGCATTTATCAAATGGAGAATGGCTTGCATTCTTACAAATTTGAGTCAATTCTCTATGCAATTCAGAAATGAGGCCTTTATCATAAACTTGGATATAAAAATTTTTTCCCAGTTTTCTGTTACCTTCTTATCTAGGTTGCATTGATCTTGTTTGTACAAAACCTTTTTTAATTTAGTATAATAAAAATATCCATTTTGCATTTCATTCTCTGTCATAAGTTATCATAAATTCCTTTTATTTCCACATATCTGAGAGGTAGATTATCCCTTGTTCTCCTAATTAGCTTATAATATTACCCGTAATGCCTAAATCATGAACCCATTTTGACCTTATTTTGGTATAGGATGTCTGGTGTTGATCAATGCTTAGTTTTTGCTGTACCATTTTCTAATTTTCCTAGCATTTTTCATCAATTAGTAAGTTCTTATCCCAGAGCCTAGAGTCTTTGGATTTACCAAACACTAGATTATCATAATCATTGAACATTGTGTCTTGGGAACCTAACCTATTTCATTGATCCATTGTGTTATTTTTTTAGGCAGTACCAAAGGGTTTCGATGCCTACTGCTTTATAATATAGTTTTAGCTATCCCCTGTAACCTAAAAGTTCCAAAAAGTGCCTCATATGTATCTGACATTCTTGAGTTCAAGGTTGGAGCCACTTCAATCTTTGTGCCTCTAAGGAATTAAATGACTCGAATATAACTTGGCATCCCAGAGTTTTTTAATCTGAATTTAATTCCACTAAAGCATCATTGCTTTATGGAGTAAGGAGTGATCTTTTCAATCTCAGTCTCACCCAGCAATAACTCTGACAAGGAATCATCCAGCACCTATAGAGCATTTGAGTGTTTAAACCTATTTTTGCATGTATTTTGAAAATAAAAAAGCTATTAAGTGAAAAATAAAATAAAATGTTTACTTTCTAAAAAAAAAAACCACAAAGATATGGAGGTTCTTTGATATATCTGTGGATACATTATTCACAGTATTGAAATTCACCCTTGTGGGGCAGCTAGGTGGCACAGTGGATAGAGCACCAGCCTTGAATTCAGGAGGACCTGAGTTCAAATCTGGTCTCAGACAATTAACACTTCCTAGCTGTGTGACCCTGGGCAAGTCACTTAACCCCAGCCTCAGGAGAAAAAAAAAAAAAAAAAAAAAGAAATTCACCCTTGCAAAACTTTTTTTTTCCCAGTTTTTCTTTCCTTCCCCTTCCTTCCCCCTACCCTCCTCCTCTAGACAGCACAAAATCCTATGTGTTAAACAAGAAATTCTTCTAAACATAAATTTTGTGGGACAATGCTGCATGGAAACTAAGCTTAGTTAAACTTTCCCTTTCAAGAAAGCAATTTGTTAGATAAGGTAATCATTTTAGTTTTTGACATGTGAGCTTTAAGATGCCTTATGCAAACTAATTTCAAAATATTCATTGGATAGAGGGTGATATAGGGCAGTGACTAAGGAGTAAGATGTATAGATCTTGGAGTCTTCTGCATAATGATGCTAATGGAATTTGTGATCAAAGTTACAGAAAGTATAGAAATAGACAAGAAGAGTCCTAAGGTCAAAGTATTAGCATTCACCTATAATCAGGAATAAGGTATGGGATTTAGGGAATAAAATTGAGAAATGTTCAGATAGAAGAAAAAAAATCAAGAATACTATTATAAAAATCAAGATAAATTATATCCAAGAAAAGGGGTAGTAAATAGATTCAAATGCTACCTAGAGGACAGAAAGAATGAAAGCTGAAAAAGACCATTGGAATTAGCAGTTACTATATCAGTGGTACATTTTGTATAGATGGTTTCAGGATACATCTTACATTGACTATAATAGTTCTTCACTAGCTGGCTATAGGTAGCTTTTCAGGTATTATTTTATCCTTTCATACCCTCTAGCCACATTGCACAACTATTTCCCATTCTTCTCTTATTTTTCATTTACATGGAATTTGTTTTTTCCTTCATTTTTGCCTATGGAGATCCTTCTCTTCTATTTCTGATAGTTATTATATTAGCTATACCTTCTGAAGTACTTCCACTGAATTAATAGTTAATAGCAGTGATATATTATCAACAGATAGTTTATTAGCTTTTTAAAAAAAGATTAAACTAAAAATAATTTTTACAAGTCATTTCCCCCAAATATTTAAGACATGTTCTCCTTCAAACCAATACAGAGTACAGGAAAAGGAGACTCTAACTTAGAGAATATATGTAGTAAAAGGTTAACTCATAGCTTGTAGTTACAGACAAATCTTTTCTCTTTCCTGTAAGGGTTAAAAAGCCTCTAGAAGCAAGGAATGCAGTTCAAGGCATGTGGGAGGACCTGAGGGAATGAGAGGTTCTGAGGTGCAGGCAAGTCCTACGTGGAGGTGGGGCACAGCCCCATGAGGCGGTGTCTGACTCCAGGTACTACTCCTCCCTCCTTAATGCTCTCAAACCCTATCATGCCTCCCTCCTTCTTCTTGAGCCAATCCCATTATGCCAGGTTCCTAGAGGACTTCCCCCTTCCCCCATATCATCAGTAGGATATAAATATGTGCTATCTCAGAATAAAGTTCTCTTTTGCTTCACCCCTACCTTCTGGTGGTCTGTCTCTGTGGGATCTGGGTTGGTGCCTGAAGACGGGTAAGTGTGGCCTAGCCGTGCCGTCAATGTGGCCTAGCCATGCCATCAATGGACAGGCATTAAGAGTAGCTCTAAGGGGAGCTACCAGGTTAGAGTAGTTCATAGGGGTGTAACAAGTGGCGCCCAACATGGGACAATTTTGGCTAGGACCTCACCTTGTAGCAGGCCTACAGGTTGGAAGATAGACAGAACTCTGCTCTAAAGTGAGTAGAAAGTTAGGAAAATGGGACAGGTTATTGTGATGGTTCCAGACCAGAAGGTACCAGGGAAAGAAGCTTCTAGAATAGTAAAGCAAGTAGAATTAGAAATGGATTTTAAAAAGTGGGAGGTAGTAGGTAATCAGATGGCTTCCTATGATAAGGAAACTCTGGGAGCCATCCTGGAATGGCATCAAGTGATTGGGATCACTTTAAGAGGTGCAAGCCGCAATCCATTAAAAGTAGGTGATGAAGTGCAAACCGGGAGTCATAAAACAAATGAGGGTCGTAAACCGGCACTCACCTGTACCAGCTGTACCCATAAAATGGAGCCAGCGGAAGTTAACTATGGGAAAGAATCAGGAAATAAGCAGGAAGATGAAGGAGGTGGATGTGATGTGAAAGAAGGAAGAGGTAGTAAGGAAGAAGCAGGAAGTAGATATGATGGAACAGGAGTGGGTAGGGATAAGATGAGTAATGAGAAAATAAACAGAGAGACATATGATCTTGAAGTAAAGGATGGTGATAAGACGAGGGAGGAGAAAGGAAACAGAGGGAAGGTCGCCTCTGTCTCTCAGGCACGACCTTCTCCCTCATCCCCCTCCCTCCCTGAGGAGATGTGTCTCCCATCCACTCCCTCTGAGCCCACTTGTGAAGGCTTTTCAGATTCCTAGACAAGTTCAGGACAAATAATACAGAAAGCTGAAAAATATGAAAGAAATGAGGATCAAATGCAATATGATGCAGCAGTATATGCAGCTGTGTCTCAATGTGCCCAAAGAGCATTTAGCAAAATTCAAGCTTCTGGAAAGCAGAAGCCCTCAATGACTAGGATTAAACAGGGCCCAGATGAAACTTTTCCTGATTTTGTGGCCTACTTACAGGTGGTTGTTGAGAGGTCTGTGGGTAGAGGAGAAGTCTCCAGCCTTTTTATGCAGAAATTGGCAATGAAGAATGCTAATGCTAACTGCCAGAGGGCCATGCCTACTGTAGATGGGGAGGCTGGCCTGGAAGACATTATAAAGAGATGTGAGAATGTTGGCTCCAGTGTCTTTCAAATGGATGCCCTCACAGCTGCTATATCTAAAGAGATTGCAGCAGAAGACCAGCCCTGGCAATTTGCAGACAAACAGGATATTCCAACCCCTGATGGTTGCAAGTTTCAGATACAATCTATGGGGCAGGGACATATTGAAGGCTTGTGGAGCCTCAATCTATATACAACCTCCACAGGATTTTTAATTGAGGTCATTGGCTATTTGGTGTTGTTTCATATCACACCCACACCATTAACATGGAAATCTAACACCCTGGTTTGGGTTCCTCAATGGCCTTTCTCAGTTTATAAAACCCGAACCTTATGTGAAATTATAAAACAACAGTTGGAGGCTGGACATATAGAACCAATGTCCAGCCCATGGAATAGTCTTGTATTTATTAAAAAGAGAAAATCTGGAAAATACATAATGCTAGTGGACCTTAGGGCCGTTAATGCTACTATTGAACTTAAGGAAGTCCTACAGACTGGCATGCCATCTCCTAATCTAGTACTCACTGGCTGGCTAGTTATAGTAATAGACATACAAGATAGTTTCTTCTCCATCCCTCTGGACCCAGAGCATAAGAAAAGATTTGCTTTTACCATTGCCTCTATAAACAATGTAGGACCTGATTTGCACTACCAATGGAAAGTTCTCCCCCAAGGGATTTGTTGTAGCTCCACTTTGTGTCAGATGTACATAGTGCAAGTGCTAGAGCCAATTTGGAAGGCATGGCTTCATGCCATGATACTACCTTATATGGATGATATACTGTTATCAATGAGCAGTGAGAAAGATCTGTCTGCCCTGCCTAAAGAGACCATGAGCATTCTTGCTCCAAATGGGCTGATGGTAGCCTCAGGAAAGATCGCACATAAGTATCCCATCATTTACCTGGGACTCCGCATAGGGACTTCTGCAGTTACTAATCAGATACCTAACTTACAATTAGACAACGTGAATACTCTGAACCTATTTCAGAAACTAGTTGGGCAAATTCAAATGTTAAGGGCTCATGTCCCTATTCCTATTTCTCTGATGCAGCCTTTATATGACATCTTGAAAGGATGTAAGAGATATCCAGAGCCATTAACATCATATCAGACAGCTTATATGCTATCCAAGTGCACAGAGGCATTGAAGATACAGTCCTACAGCCTCAGAATTCTTCAATTGCTAACCTTGATGAATTGCAGCTGATTTTACAGACTAGGAAACATCCCATTTACATCCTTTATGTATATTCTCACCAATACTGTGCAGGAGACATATTTGTTGGCAATGAGGTGGTGGACCATGCTTTATAATGCTCCCTTCTCATGGTCACCACACCTCCTGAATGTGCCCATGATTTTCTCCATTTACCCGCTAATTCTCTATGAAGCCTTTATGGCCTCACCTGGGAACAAGCCCAACAGATAGGGAAGCAGCGTGCTCAGTTTCTCCCTCCTCCACCTAGTAAAGGAGTTAATCCCAGGAGTTTATTCCCCAATGATTTGTGGCAAATGGATGTGATGTAGGCTTTGTGGCCATCCACGTCTGTATTGACACTTATTCTAGATTCCTTTGGGCCACAATGGCCTCCCGTGAGAACACTCCTTCAGTCATTAAACATTTGTATAGTTGTTTCTTCTCTCACAGAGTTCCTAATACCATAAAGACCAACAATGGGCCAGCTTATACCTCTAAGCAGATGGCCACCTTTCTCACCACATTCACCATTAAGCATGTTACAGGGATTTCCTATAATCCACAGGGCCAGGCCTTGGTGGAACAGGCCCATCATATTCTGAAGGCCACCCTTGTTAAACAGAAAGGGGGAGGAAATAGACAGAACCCACGATGGCCCACACAGGTGGACATGGATAAGACTTTATATACTTACAATTTTTTGTGCCTGGATAGGGATATTAGCCTCTCTCCAGGAATGATACATTTGGCACAATCTTATAGATAGGACAGAAAACTAAGCTCCATAAAAACAGCGCTTCAGGTGCTAGAGAATATTCAAAATGTCCTTTGGAAGGACGAGGAAGGACGTTGGCAAGGTCCATCCTTAGTACTTTGGAGAGAGCTGGGATATTTATGTCTTGCAGGTCCTGATGGGGAAGGCTGCTGGATTCCAGAAAGAATAACAAGGAGAGTTGTCCCTATTGAAACAGGGGCTGAAGAAGAAGAGAAGGAGATGACCCAGGAGATGCCCAAAACAGTGCCATAGCAGAGAGATGACTACCCTTGCCAGACCAACTTAGTGACTGGATCCAACATACTTCCATTCTCAACCCCTTCTATTGTATCCCATAGGCTCTATGTAGCCATTTTTGTATTGTTGCTTTTTTTGCTTTTGCCTACTTTGCTAGGATGCTTTATATGTATTCTTAAAAAAAAAAAAAAAAAAAAAAAAAAAAAAAAAACTTCTTTAGAAGTCCTTATGGAAGAGCTTCACATTTGTCAACATGAGAACATTTGGTCTTATTAATAAAAAAGGGGGATATGTAAGGGTTAAAAAGCCTCTAGAAGCAAGGAATGCAGTTCAAGGCATATTGGAGGACCTGAGGGATGAGAGATTCTGAGGTGCAGGTGAGTCCTACATGGAGATGGGGCATAGCCCCAAGAGGCGGTGTCTGATTCCAGGTACCATACCTCCCTCCTTAGTGCTCTCAAAGCCTAGCACACCTCCCTCTTTCTCAGGCCAATCCCATTATGCCCGGTTCCTAGAGGACTTCTCCCTTCTCCCATATCATCAGTGGGGTATAAATATGTGCTATCTATGAATAAAGTTCTCTTTCACTTCACCTCTACCTTCTAGTGGTCTATCTCTATGGGATCTGGGTTGGTGCCCGAAGACGTGTAAGTGTGGTCTAACTGTGCTGTCGACAGACGGGCATTAAGAATAGCTCTAAGGGGAGCTACCAGATTAGAGTAGTTCATAGGGGTGTAACACTTTGCTTTATGAGATACTCAACAAGTTCTCCATAGAAAGGGTGAAGCTTTATATTAAACTCCTTTATTTATATTAAATTTTCCTATTTTTACTGTCTAGTTTGCCTAGTTTCTTAAAGCAGAAGCCATTGTCATCTATTCTGGAAATAGTATTAGTAAATCAATACAAAGTCCAATTCCTTTAACTTTTTAAGGTCATTAGGTCCTCTTCTAGTCAGATAAAGGTGACAAAATTTCTACATTTCATTCTCCTACTATACTTTCATAGAGGCTTGGTTGGTGCTACTCTTCTCAAACCTTGAATATTGGATTTTTAAGAGGTTTCATGTTCCATGGAAAAAGTACATGGCTTGGGAAAATTTTCTTAGGTAATATTAGCAAAGAAGTGTCACTCAATTTAATTCAACTATATTCAAGGATTTCTTGAACCTAACATAATGCTCATAAAAGGTATGTGAATTCAGTCAATTTGTTCTCATCTCTGATGATTGACTGAGTAATTGACTCATTTATTCTCCCATCCTTAAAAGTGAATTTGTTTGAACTTTAGATGATTTCCTAGTCAAGAAATTTTTAATTAAAAAAAATCAACCTTTTGTATTATTTCTATTATTATGCAAGGTCTAGAAGAAACATCTAAATCAGTGGTCTATTGTTATAACTGGAACTGACTTTATGAGTCAGTTGGAGATCATATAGCTAGCAGATCCAGAATTAAAATTCATTTTCCTAATTCTTAATTTACAATTCTTTTTCTCCCTAAAATGAGACAATCTGACTTTAAATCTTGTTCCAGAAAGTCACTCCATGAACAGTTCAGTGATAGATGAAGCAGAAATTCACCTACATTTGTACATGACTTTCCTAGGACTAATGCTATATAGGCACTGAATGAATTTGAGTAGGGGCACTGAGTATTCCTCCTCCAGACAATAAGATAGTATTTTTAAGTCTCTCTGAGATGCATGGAGAGTAAGATGGGGAAGGGTGATTGCTGGGAGGATATACACTTGATTTTGCTATATTTTAGAAATAAATATTCCTTTATAAAAACTAATTTATAGTAGGGGCTAAATACAATATTTCACTAGGCACTGATTTTTAACAATTGAAGAAGGGTGGGAAGGAATAATTGGTGATATGCATGAGCAGACAATAATTTGAAAAAGACAGCACACCTCTCTAATTTTCCCTAGGTAATAATGAGAGTTATTATCTCAATGACTTCATGTAAATAACTTAACACCCCTGAATTTTGGTTGTGAGTTAGTATAATAACATGGCTCTGAGTTAGTCCTATTGTTTTTAAATTTGATCAGCATAAAACTGCTTTAAGAATTTTGTAGTATGTGGATATATGGATGTGTAGGTATATGGATGTATGTACACACATGTCTATATTGCATATATTATAAAATAAACATTATATGTATGACATAAGTATATACTGGTGTAAATATATTATGTGTATGTGAATATAGATATTTGATAAATGCTTGATGGCTAGTTTATAATTTATATAATTACATACATAAAATATATCATTTGAGCAGCTCAGAAACATATATGATCTTAGGCAACTCATTTCTTTGGGCCTCAGTGTTCTCATCAGTAAAATAAGAAATAGACTAGACAAATTAAGACTCCTGAATTTATGATCCTGTGATTCCTTGTTATGCAAGATCAAGAAATTGAGACTCAGAGACAGAAATAATTCTGAAAATAGAAAGAGGCTAGAAAGACCTTAGAACCCTTTTCATTTCACTTTTTGCTATAGCCATGAACAAATAAAACCAATCCAATTATTATACACTTACTAAAACATTATTTCTTATGTTGGCATTTTAGATCAATTTAAAATTTAAGGTTTGGTTTTATTGGCCTATAATGAGGAAATAATATACAGTGAAATGTTTGTACTCCAGCCTCTGGCACAACTGTGAAGAAAAATAAATTTCTATTTTATTTCTGTTCATCTCTTCCCTTCCATTCCATTCAACAAAAGGGAAAACCTACCAAATATATCAGTCTTGCTCATTTTTGCACAGTTATTAGATGGAAAAAATTTTCTATGATTCTGAAGTGCTTTCTTGATAAAGATAGAGGTATTTGCAGATGAAAAGGATGATTGAGAGACTGAAGAACTTAGAAAACTCTTGAATGTAAGAGAAGATGAAACCAAGATAATACAGTTAGGTAGATTTCATTAAATAGATTCATTCAAATGCCTAGACCCCAAGAGTGTTGTTGATTGGGATAACACCACCTCAGCTGATGTTTCTACTAGAGTATGGCAGAATTATATATTTGTTCCTATTCTGTTTGAATATTTTAACTATGATTTACTAAACCTAGTTTCCTCTTTGGGCATGCATTACAATCACATGATCCATATCCTCCACTCCTCTGAAGACTGAATCATTAAACTTTTCAGGACACTTCAGGGAAGAGCTGACATTTAGAAAAGATCTAACAAATATCAGAATCTTTTTAAAAAAGTTATTAGCCAAAGTGAAGTGAGCAGAACCAAGAAAATACCATACTCAGTAACAATAAGATTATGTGGTAATCAATTGTGATGGACTTGGTTCTTTTCAACAATGATTCAATGAATTCCCTGTTATGAGCCAGAACTCGGAAACAAGGATTCTTACAAGGTGCTAATTCATTAGAATTGATGAGACAATGGTTATCTAGTTTAGCATGGTGACTAATAGTTCTCTAAGTTCAGTATGATTGATTTAATCTTACAACAAATAATGGTTTCCTAGTGAGATAATGATAAGTTTACTCTCAGTATAAAGCATATATAAGCTGAGAGGCAAAGACAGATTCATTCCATATTCCACCTTTGTGGTGGCTGGAGGCTGAAGTGCAAACCTTTGGACTCAGACTGACTTCATCTCACATCACCATGGTGGCCTGTTTTCCTGCATTTTCTCCACTGAAACAAGTCCCCTCTGAAGGCCACAAGAAAGCTAGCTGAGCACTATAAGAAGGAGATAATAAAGACTTTAACACCTGGCTATTCTTGTGATGATTAATCCACTGAGAAAAAAAAGCTGCCCCCAGACTGCCAGAAAACCACCAAGAACATTGCAATTTCCAATAGATTTGTGATGGATAGTATTATCTGCATCCAGAGAGAAAACTATGGAGACTTCATGTGGATCAAAGCATAGTATATTTTCCTTTGTTGTTGTCATTATTTGTTTTCTTGTTTTTCCCCTTTCGATCTGATTTTTTTTTGCATAACATGACAAATATGGAAATATGCTTAAAAGAATTACATGTTTAACCTATATCAGACTGCTTGCTGTCTTGGGGAGAGGGTGGGGGAAAGAGAGGAAAAACATTTGGAACACAAAATTTTGCAAAGATAAATGCTGAAAGTTATCCTTGCATGTATTTGGAAAAATAAAATACCATTTAATTTTTTTTAAAGGAGGCACAGCCAAGATGGCAGAGAAGCCACATGCAACATTCTGAGCTCTCTCTTACCCTCACTACCAACTATTTAATTCTGCCTCAAAAATAGTGCTTGATTGGTAAAACCCACAAAGATTAGAAGTACAACAACTTACCAGCCTAAGATAATCTGGAATTTCATCAGAAAAGGTCTGTTCTGAGGGGCAGGAAAAGACTGGTGTGGGCAGTGATAGAACTAGGCTAGCATATTTTGCAGATTGGGCTGGGGAGGCCTCTGGGTTTAGAAAAGCTAAAGAGACAGATGACTCTGGCATAGGCTGAATGATCTACTCTGCTTGCAAAACAGCAGACCAGCAGAGAAATCAAAGCCACTTTAAAAAATGCCAGAACCTATAGTCTGCCTATACCTACCCAAAACCAGAAGTGAATCAGCATAGATCACAGCATGGCTGTGCAGCCCCATTCTGCTGTATAGGGCTTTTTACTTGGGGCAGTTAAGAACCTGCAAGGCAGGGGGAAACAGCCCAGGGCAGCCTCTAATCTGCACAGTGTGGGGCTCAGCCTGAGGTAGTGGAACTTCCACAGCAGTGAAACTTCCCCAGCAGCAACTGTGCTTCCTGGGGCAGAGACACTTCCAGTCTATGAGGCAGGGCTATTCGCTAGTCAGCTGCTAATCTCCACAGCTCCAAAGTGGGCTTTGGCCTGGGGTTGTGACACTTTTACTGTTCAGGTCCTAGCCTCAGGGCAGTCGCTAGGCCACATAGTGGGGGTTCTTCACTGGGCACTTCCTCAGCCCAGCCTATGTTAACCAGCTCTGAATCACTTCCAGTAGAGCGGGGGATTCTCTCCCAAAGCACCCTTGTACGTTTTGCAGCCCATTCACAAGGAAGCTGCCATCCATATACCTATTCCTGTTCTGCAGAGGAAGCTGGTAACTTCTTTGCCCTGAAGAGAGACCCTATAGGTTTTTTAAAATGAGTAAAAAAAATTAAAAGGACAGTCGATAGCTTCTATACAGAAAGAGAGCAGGAGGAGACTGCAACCTTGAGGAGACTAATAGCAACCATCTCCAGATAATACCCTTAAAGTGAATGTTACTGGCCCCCATCACACAATTCTCTCCTAGAAGAGACTATTAAAAACCTCAAAAGAGAGTTAGAAGAAAAATGGGGAAAGGAAAGAAAAGCTATGCAAGAGAGCATCCTGAAATGTGAATTGGAAAAGATAAAGAATTCACAGCAAGTGCAGGGAAACAGAATTTGTGAATTAGAAAAGGTTAAAAAATCCCTGGAAAGTAGGATTTGCGAATTGGAAAAAATAAAAAATTCCCAAGAAGGTAGGGTTTATGAAATGGAAAAAGAAAATAACTCCCTAAAAAAATAGTGAAATGGAAAAAAATTCCATAGAGCAAAGAAACTCATTTAAAAATTCAATTTAAAAAAAGCTAATGAAGAAAATAACTCATTAAAAATCAGAACTTAACAAGGAGAAATTAATGATTCATTAAGACACCAAGAATCAGTCTAGCAAAACCAAAAAAATTAAAAAGTGGAGAAAAACACCAAATATCTACTTGGAAAATTGACAGACCTGGAAAATAGATCTAGGAGAGATAAACTGAGGATTATTGGATGTCCCAAAATTATGATGAAAAAAAGAGCCCAGATTTTATTTTACAGGAAGTCATCAAAGAGAACTGCCAAGAGGTAATAGAACCAGAAGATAAAATATGCTTTGAAACAATTCATCGAACATCTTCTGAAAAAGACCCTAAAAAAAACAAAAAACTCCACAGAATATTGTGGCCAAACTTCAGAAATATCAGACTAAGGGAAAAATATTACAAGCAGCCAGGAAAAAAACAATTCAAATACTGAGGTGCCACAATAAGGGTCACTCAAGATCTCGCTACCTCCACAGTGAAGGATTGAAGGGCCTGGAACCTGATATTCCGAAAAGTAAAAGAACTTGGAATGCAGTTAAGAATAAACTACCCAGCTAAGTTGAGCATTTTCTTCCATGGAAGAAAATGGACATTTAATGAAACAGATGAATTCCATTTGTTTCTAAGGAAAAAAAAAAACAGATCTAAACAAAAATGTTGATCTCCAACCATAGGACTCAAGAGAAGCAGAAAAAGATAAAAGGAACTCTTGAGAACTGTATTTCTGTTGTGGATAGACATAAAGACCACATGAATAATTAGATTTTACTGATAAAACATAAAAAAGGAAGTAGAAATGGAAAGGGGATAGTGTCAGAAAATGGGAAAAAGGGAGATAAAAAGAGGGAAACTACATCCCAAGGGAGAGGCAAAGAAAACTTATCATATCTGAGGGAATTTAGAGAGGGGGAGGAACATTGTATGAATTGCACTCTCATCAGAATTGGCTCAAAAAGAAAATAATTGACATATTTGTTTTACAGAGAATTCTCCCTCACCTCATAAAAAGGGGAGAGGAAAAGAGAAAAGAAAAAGAGTTATAAGGGAAGGGTACAAGAAAGGGGAAAGGATTTAAAGGGTTGGGGGAGGGATACTAAAAAGGGAGGGCTGCATCTTGCAAATGGGGGTCAAAAGTTTAATACTGGAGAAGAGGTTCAAGGGGGCAAGGAAAAAAAAGCATAATCTGGGGATAATATGATGGCAGAAAATACAGAATTAGTAATTTTAACTGTAAATGTGAATGGGATGAACTCTCCCATTAAACAGAGGCAGATAGCAGACTGGATCAAAAGTCAGAATCCTACAAGAAGCTGTTTACAAGAAACACATTTAAAGCAGGGAGATACATACCGAGTAAAGGTAAAAGGCTAGAACAGAATCTATTATGCTCCAGGTGAAGTAAAAAAAAAAAAAAAAAAAAGTAGCCATCCTTAGATCAAGCGAAAGCAAAAATTAATCTAATTAAAAGAGATAAGGAAGGAAATTATATCCTGCTAAAGGGTAGCATAGACAATGAAGCAATATCAATACTAAGCATATATGCACCAAATGGTATAGCATCTAACTTCCTAAAGGATAAGTTAAGTGAGTGGCAAGAAGAAATAAACAGCAAAACTATAATAGGGGGAGATCTCAATAGTGGTACAAAACAAATAAGAAAGAAATTAAATAGGTAAAAAGAATATTAGAAAAAATAGGTATGATAGATCTTTGGAGAAAACTGAATATGGTGACAGAAAGGAGTATACTTTCTTCTCAGCAGTTCATGGAACCTATACAAAAATTGACCATATGTTATGACATAAAGATCTCAAAATTAAATGCAGGAAAGCAGAAACAGAAAATGTTTCCTTTTCAGATCAAAATGCAATAAACACTACATTCAACAAAAAGTTAGGAATAAATAGACCAAAAAGTAATTGGAAACTAAATAATCTCATCTTAAAGAATGATTGGGTGAACAGCAAATTATAGACACAATTAATAATTTCACTCAAGGACTCAAGGTAATAACAACAATGAGACATCATACCAAAATTTGTGGGATGCAGCTAAAGCAGAATAAGGGGAAATTTTATATCTTTAGAGGCTTACTTGAATAAAATAGAGAAAGAGAAGATCAATGAATTGGGCCTGCAACTTAAAAAGGTAGAAAAAGACCAAATTAAAAATTCACAATCAAATACTGAACTTGAAATTCTAAAATTAAAAAGAGAAATTAATAATATTAAAAGTAAAAAAATATTGAACTAATCAATAAAATTAAGAGTTGGTTGTATGAAAAAAAAATAGATAAACCTTTGGTAAAACTGATTCGAAAAAGGAGAGAGGAAAATCAAATTGTTAGTCTTAAAAATGAAAAGGGGGAACTTTCCACCAATGAAGAATAAATTAGAGAAATAAGTTGTTACTTTGCCCAACTTGATGCCAATAAATTTGATAACCTAAGTGAAATGGATGACTACATCCAAAAATATAGGCTTCCCAGATTAACAGAGGAGGAAGTAAATTCCTTAAATAGTCCCATTTCAGAAAAAGAAATAGAGCAAGCTATTAATCAACTCCCTAAGAAAAAAATCTCCAGGATCAGATGGATTTACATGTGAATTCTACCAAACATTCAAAAAACAATTAGCTCCAATGCTATATAAACTATTTGAAAAAATAGGGAATGAAGGAGTCTTTTTATGGCATAGACATGGTACTGATATCTGTTAGGTTCTTACTAAGTGCTAAATGAGATATTAGGTTCTTACTAAGTGCTAAGTCAGTACTTGACAATTCTCTAGTTCCAGCCTTTCCTGGGGAAGAGCTTGCATGCTTAGGAGGAGCAAGTTCATTGGTTGAAGTAATTCTTCCCAGAAGCCCTTGCATTATCCCACGCCCATTCTCTGGGAGGATAAAGAGGGCAGCTCTGGAGGAAGAAGGGAGTTGTTTCTGGACCAGACTTGAGGCTGCTCTCTGCAGGAAGGGAAGTCAGCTCTCTACAGGAAGAAGAATCTGTCCAAGAGATTTGAGTTGACACAGCAGATCTCCTCCCAGAGAGTGAATTGGCAGCTTCTGGAGACAACAGCACATTACAAATTGGCGCCCAATATGGGGCAAGGACTTTAGCTTATCCTGACAAGGACTTATTCTGAGCCCTTTAGAGGAGCTAGCCCAGACCTTCACATTTAAGGACTTATTCTGAGCCCTTCAGAGGAGCTAGACTGGACCATAGCAATTTGGCGCCTGAACAGGGACAGACACAATCCTGATTCCTGTGGAAAAGCCTCCGATCCAGATCTCAGTCTCTCTGACCCAGAACCGTGAGTAAAAAGGAAACATTGTTAAAGATTAAGTGAACGTTCTAATAGATAAATAAGGAACTTAATTGATTAAGGGCTAAACCAGCAATCTCTTATAGCTGAAATGGGGCAGATGTTAGCTAAAGACAATCCCTCTACCTCAGCCGACTCAGCCCCAGCCCCAGGGGTAGCCTCAGCTCCATCCCCATTCAGGAGTGGTACTATAGAGAATATAATTAAGATAATTGAGGAGCAGAGTTTACTTGTAACCTGGGTACAGATTGCTAAACTCTTGGCTGCATTAAGATGCACGTCTCCTTGGTTCTTAGAGGAAGAAAAAATAGATGTAGATAACCGGAAGCTGGTGGGATATGAAAATGAAAGAATTTCATGCAAAAAATGGGCCTTGTTCAATTTCTGCAGAGGTATTTTATATCTACAACATAGTTCAATTAGCCTTAAACTATCGAGCAAGTTGTAGGAGAAAGAAAAGTTTTAAAAATGAACAGAGGAGGAAGTGTGAGGAAAAAAGGAAAGATCAAGATATTGCCTAAGAGTAAAGGGATTTAAATGAGGAATTAGGGTGTGATGACTCTAATTCTCTTGAAGAAGCTTTTTCTACAAAGAGAAATTCCATTTAAAGTAACTACCAATAGTATAAAATATTTAGGAATCTATCTGCCACAGGGAAATCAGAAACTATATGAGCAAAACTACAAAATACTTTCCACACAAATTAAGTCTGATCTAAACAATTGGAAAAATATTAAATGCTCTTGGATAGGACAAGCAAATATAATAAAGAGGACAATACTACCTAAACTAATCTATTTATTTAGCACTATACCAATCAGACTCCCAAAAAACTATTTTAATGACCTAGAAAAATAACAACAAAGTTCATATGGAAAAACAAAAGGTCAAGAATTTCAAGGGAATTAATGAAAAAAAAAAAAAAAGTCAAATGAAGGCTTAGCTGTACCGGATCTAAAATATATTATAAAGCAGCAGTTACCAAAGCCATTCGTTATTGGCTAAGAAATAGATTAGTTGATCAGTGGAATAGGTTAGTTCAAAGGACAAAATAATCAATAACTTTAATAATATAGTGTTTGCCAAACTCAAGGACCCCAGGTTTTGGGATAACAACTCAATATTTGACAAAAGTTGCTGGGAAAATTGGAAATTAATATGGCAGAAACTAGGCATTGACCCACACTTAACACTGTACACCAAAATCAGGTCAAAATGGGTTCATGACCTAAGCATAAAGAATGAGATTATAAATAAATTAGAGGGACATAGGATAATTTACCTCTCAGACCTGTGGAAGAGGAATGCATTTATGTCCTAAGAGATCATTTCTGATCACAAAATATAAAACTTTGATTATATTAAATTGAAAAGGTTTTGTACAAACAAAACTAATACAGATAAGAGTAGAAGGGAAACAATAAACTGGAAAAATATTTTTACAGTCAAAGGTTCCGATAAAGGCCTCATTTCCAAAATATATAGAGAATTGACTCGAATTTATAAGAAATCAAGCCATTCTCTAATTGATAAATGGTCAAAGGATATAAACAGACATATCTCAGATGAAGAAATTGAAACTATTTCTAGCTATATAAAAAGATGCTCCAAGTCATTATTAATCAGAGAAATGCAAATTAAGACAACTCTGAGATATCACTACACACCTGTCAGATTGGCTAGAATGACAGGGAAAGATAATGTGCAATGTTGGAGGGGATGTGGGAAAACAGGGACACTGATACATTGTTGGTGGAATTGTGAATACATCCAGCCATTCTGGAGAGCAATTTGGAACTATGCTCAAAAAGTTATCAAACTGTGCATACCCTTTGACCCAGCAGTGTTACTACTGGGATTTTATCCCAAAGAGATCTTAAAGAAGGGAAAGGGACCTATATGTGCAAGAATGTTTGTGGCATCCCTCTTTGTAGTGGCCAGAAACTGGAAACTACGCGAATTCCCATCAATTGGAGAATGACTAAATAAATTATGTTATATGAATATTATGGAATATTATAGTTCTGTAAGAAATGACCAACAATATGATTTCAGAAAAGTCTGGAGAGACTTACATGAACTGAGCAGTTCAAGAACATGAGCAGGATCAAGAGATCATTATGTACTTCAACAACAATATTATATGAAGATCAATTCTGATGGACTTGGCCATCTTCAACAATGAGATGAACCAAATCAGTTCCAATAGAGCAATAATGAATTAAACCAGCTACACCCAGCGAAAGAACTCTGGAAAATGACTATGAACTGCCATATAGAATTCCCAATCCCTCTATTTTTTGTCCACCTGCATTTTTTATTTCCTTCACAGACTAATTGTACACTATCTCAAAGTCCTATTCTTTTTGTACAGCAAAACAACTGTTTGGACAAGTATACATATATTGTATTTAATTTATACTTAACATATTTGACATGCATTGGTCACCCTGCCATCTGGGGGAGGGAAAGGAGGGGGAAAATTGGAACAAAAGGTTTGGCAATTGTCAATGCTGTAAAATTACCCATGCATATATCTGGTAAATAAAAACTATAATTAAATTAAAAAAAAAGAATAATTGAAATGAAGCCAATAGTCATTAATGTTAAAATTTCTGGTATTAGGCACTGGGGAAGCTCTCTTTATTCATTAATTCATTCATTCATTCATTCATTTGTTTGTTATTTATTTAAGTATTTATTTATTTGCTTATGACTGAAAAATTATTGGTGTTCCTTATATTATATATTTAAGATGTTCACATCCTGATATTAATAGTTTAAAATGTTTTTAAAGGAAAAATGTCATTAGCAATTCATTATACATTCATTGTCTAGCAGGAAGAAAAAGATGAGCAAGATCTCTAAACTACCCATTGGATCATGAAGAAAGAGATATAGCTGAGATGTTCTCATACTCTAAAAGTAGATCTTTCAAAGTCTTGCTTTTTTGCCTTATCAATTCCTTGATGCTCTATGAGCTCTGAGCTTCCTTCTTACTGAAAAGGAGTAGAAGTCTTTTGTGGGGTCCTTAAGTCTTCCTTAGGTATTCTCCCAGTTATTATAGTTATTATTTTCAGTTCCAAAAAAAAGCCTTTCTCTCTTTCTTCACCATCTACTTAACTTTCCCTTGAGCTAATTTGAGCCATAATTATGACTAACAATAATTCACATTTTATAGATTTTGTAAACTACCTTCCATACAAGTGTCATATGAGGTAAATAATATTCTGGAGAAGCAAGGCAAGCATGGTGGGAAAATAACACATTCTAGGTCCAGAAGAGCTGAGTTGTCCTTCACCCTTTGACTCAGACTTGCTCTGTAATGCTGGCCAACTCACTCAATCTATAAGTGTTCTAAGCAACTCTTTTTTTTTTTTTAAATAATAAATTTCAGGTTTGCTGTGGCCCATGAAATGTCTTTAACCATTGAAATCACAGATTCAATTCAAAACATAATATTTGCAGTTTTCAGAGGAAAGAACCAAAGCTCAGAGGTGTTAAATTATTTTCATGAAATCATTGAGATAATAGCTCTTTGAGCCAGAATTTGAACCCAAATATAATTATTTCAATTTAATTACTCCCACTGCACTGTATTACTTATTTTCACTTTGAAACATCAAAACCTGTTGGAAACAGTAAAATTATGGCTTTGAGTTTTCTTTCATTTTACTCTTTAAGAGAAGAGGTTCATTTCTCATTCTTCTAATCTAGATTTTTATATAGAGCAATAGGTTTAATAAACTGTTGAGCAAATCCCTCTAAGATCCACTTAAAAAGAGGAGGGATTTTGTGTCAGAAAATCCAATTTAAAACTAAACAAAAAAACAACAAAACAACAACAACAAAAAAAAACTTCAAGTGGTATTTTAAATTGTTTTACCATATCTGCTATTTACAAATGTTTTCATTGATAAAAATTATATTTAATTCTGTTGGAATCCCTTTGATCATACTTTAGTTCAAAGAACTTAGATATTCAGTAGCTGTTGTTGCTGAAGTGGTGGTACTCTAGTACTGTCAGAAGCATTTGTCAGGTCCTATATTTATACTGATTGCTTCCTGTGATGATCACTTCAGGGGTTGGAATGGAAAAAAAGAAAGAACCAATGGTTTTGGATGGTACTGCCACTTCTTATATTCTTGGGTTTATCTTTTCATGGTTGATTATTGCTATGTATAATAACTACAAGGAAGATGGGGGCATTTCTCCATAGAAACTGCACTTCTCATTGAAAGCAGAGATTGTCTTTTACCTCTTTTTTGTATATATAATAGACCATATTAATAAAAAAATACAAATTACATGATTGTATCAATAGAATTTTTAAATATAATATACTTATTTTGTTTAAAATGGGGAAATATATATGTATATGAAATAGATAAACTTTGTTTTTATAATGAAAGTAATCAATATAAAATCAAATCAAAATTATATATAATAAAGAAATGCAAGCAATCTTTCTAATATAATCAAATGTAAGGTAAAGAAATCTATTATTATCACTATTATTTTATAAAGTTTTAAAGATGACAACTATAGCAGACAAGAAAAAAGAAGGTGGAAAATGGGTATAGACAAAGATGAAATAAAATTAGCACATTTGCAAGTGATATTTGCAATAGTAGAATTCTACTTATAGAGTACTAGAAATTTAACTAAAATTAAGTGAAATAATGGATAAATTTAACAAGAAAGTACAATGTGAAACAAACTCACATAAATAATGATTTTACAGATTAAAGTGTAAAACAGCTGATATATATATAGAACCATATATTGCATTCAAAATAACTATATAATGTATAAAAACCAAACCCAAAGACATTTAAGGTTAATATGAAAACAATCATAAAATGGTCTAATATATGAATTCATAAAAATTCTAAATCTCCCAATCTAAATTGTTTGGCAAGTTATACTAAAGCAATAACAATTATAATATTATATAAATTATTTTGTCAATTCTGTATTAAATCAAACTGTAAAAGGTAAACTGTTTTAAGGCTAGAGTTAATAGTAACAACATCCATTTGGAAGAACAAAAGATGACAAAGTTGAAAGTAATTAATGAAAAATAGTAAAATGCAAGATGGTCTAGCAGTAACAGACTATATTACAAAACAGTAATCATCAAAACTATTTGGTAGACATAGACATTTTCATCAGTGGAACAGATTAGCATTCTATAATATGAGATTTAGAATCACTAGAAATAATATTGTTGTATTTGATAAAACACCAAGACTCCACCTACTCCTATAAAATTCAATATTGAATGTAAACTATTAAAATTTTAGCAAACACACTGTCAGAAATTAGGGCAGGATCTCATATCACATACAATAATAAGCTCCAAATAGATCCATGAATTAAATATAAAAGTTAATTATAAATAAATTAGAGAAATAGAAACTATGTGTAGAGAAAAACTTGAATGAACAAGGACTGGAATGGAGCATCAAGGGAAACAACTCTTTTTTCACATAAAATTACAGTGAACAAGCTTTCATTAATTGTCTAGTATGTTTCAGGAATGATTTTGAGCATTGAGGATACAAATAAAGAAAAAAGCAGTCCCTTCCCTCAAGAAGATCACAGTCTAATGGGAGAGACGTTAAGGCAAACAACATATAACAACTATGTAAAACTATCAACAGATCAATAAAATAAAGATAATTATCACTGAAAAGGAATGGAAAGGCTTCTTGTAAAAGATGAGTTTTTAGCCAAAATGTGAAGAAATCCAGAGAAGCTAGAAGGCAGATTCCAGGAGGAAGAGAATGCTAAACATGAGCCAATGAAAACATACTAGATGAGATAATGGGGTGTCTTGTGCAAGGAATAGGAAGCAGATCAATGTCAGTAAATTGAGGAGAGTGAAATGTGAAAATACTGGGAAAGAAAGAATAGGTCAGATTATTTTATATTTTATCTTGGTGGAAATAGACCTAAACTTTAATAGAATAATTTTAATACCCAAGTAGAGGATAGATTGGAGTAGAGACAGATGAGAAAAAGAAGGCCCACCAGAATCTATTGCAATTATCTACATTTGAGTTGATCAGAGATGCCCTGGTCTTTGCACCATCAGAAGATGCACCATTTGCACAATCAGTGGAGAAAAATGGATCTACATGCAAAAGATGTTATCAAAGTAGGTAAGAATTTTTTGTATACACAGAATGAAAGCAGCTAAAATTGGAAGGGAAATAGTTAACTTTGGGGTGGGGTTTTCTTCAGAATATTTTCTCAAATAAAAGTCTTTTATCTCTGTTTTCTGTTTCTGGGACTCTGAGAAAAGAGAGAGATGCTTCATTTAAATCCATCTAGGCTACTTATGATATCTTTCTTTTTTCCTGGAACATGCTGTGAAATCCCACTTTAGTTTGCCCACCTGTGCTTTCTACTTTTTTCCAGACATTATCTCTGATACAGCCTACCTGCCTGTGTTCTCCTGATCCTCCATTCTACTTCACCCACAGACATAGCCAAAATAATCCTGTCATTTCCCGTATGTTGCACGTCAATGTTCATGAACTCTGAAATTTGTTTATCTGATCAAAAACTTTCATCATTCTATTTTTCCTCTGCCATATAACTCTTAACCCTGTTTTTCATCCTTACCATAACATCCAATGTCTCACTCCTCATTTTTCTCCTAGCATAAGTCTCTATCACCCTTAAAAATAAGAGAAGTCAATAAAGGGCTACAAATCAACATGACACACCCACTATTTCCATTTTAAAGGAGTTTATCAGAATGGAGAAGCAAATGATTCCAATTCTCTGGAATATCCACTGAGAGGGGCAATAATGTCTTTCAAGGTGTGTTTTTGCCTGCTCTATCAAAGCTTTTAATTATTAAGCCACATCTGAAACCTATAGTATTCTTTTACCAGTGCTATGCTGTTTTACATGTTTCAAATGAGAATATCCTCCAAGCTGTTAAGAATTGGCAATGGGGCGGAGCCAAGATGGCGGAGAAGAAACACACGACTCTGTGAACGTCCTCACTCCCTCACAACCAATTAGATAAATTAAGTCTCAAAATAAGCCCAGGACTGATAGATACCACAAGGACTGGAAGCACGACTTACCAGCTGAAGAGAATCTGGAGTTTCAACAGAAAAGGTCAGTCCCCAGGGGAGGAAGAAGAGAGGCCAGCACAGACGGCTGGGTGTTCGCATACTGCGCCCATTGCTCTGGGAAGGGCTCTGGGATCAGAGAAGCCACTGAGGTAAAGGAATCTGGCACAGGCTGTTAGCTCTTCTCTGCTAATTATTTAGCAGTTCAGAAGAGAAAGCCAAAATATTTTAAAACTCAGATTAGATTTTCCCCGGACCCTGGAGGTGACTCAGCAGATCTCGGCACCAGGGGGTGTGGCCTCAGCTACCACCTGAGAATAGTTAAGAGATTGACAAGTGGGTGGATACGGCCCAAGGCAACACACACTGCTTAGCTTAGCTGGAGGGAGTGGAACTCAGCTCCAGGAAGTCCCAGAGAAGCGGAACCTTTGAACTAGGGACCGCGGTTTCTGGCAGACACTATCAGTTTGAGCACAGGGGCTTTTCACGTCACCTGCTGCAGACATCCACGCCCCACCCGGACACATAGGCTGGGCTTTGTGCTGTCTTTACTATTCAACGCCCTCGAGCACAGCAGTGCTAATCACCTCTGAGGCACTTTCAGGGAGGGGGTGGGGAACTCTCTCCCAGAGCTCTCTCTAAGCTCAGGCACAGGAGCCGCTGCATCCATCTGGTCTGGGAGGAAGCTGGTAAAGAAGTAAATAAATAATTTCCTACCCCAGGGACAGACCCCAAAAGATTTTTTAAATATGAGCAAAAAAGCCAGAAAAACTATAGATTCCTTCTATACAGAGAAAGAGCGGGTATCCAACCCCGAGGAAGTTAACAGCAGAGAGACAGCAGATAACAACCTAAAGGGGAACGATTCCTGCCCCCCATCACATAACTCTCTCCTAGAAGAAACTTTTAAAAAATTAAGGGAGTTTGAAGAAAAATGGGGAAAGGAAAGGGAAGCTATGATAGAGAATAACAACGTCCTGAAATTGGAGTTGGAAAAAATAAAGAATTCACAGGAGATGCAGGGAAACAAAATTTATGAATTAGAAAAGGTTAAAAAAACACAGGAAAGTAGGATTTCTGAATTGGAAAAGATAAAAAAGTCTCAAGAAAATAGAATTTCTGAATTGGAAAAAGAAAATAATTCTCAAAAAAAAATTAGGGAAATGGAAAAAAATTCAATAGAGCAAAATAATTCATTTAAAAACGAAATTGGGCATTTACAAAAAGAACTAAAAACTGTGAAAGAAGAAAATAACTCCTTAAAAGTCAGGATGGAACAAATAGAAATGAATGATTCACAGAGAACCCAAGAATCAGTCAAACAAAACAAAAAAAAATGAGAAGCTGGAGAACAACGTCAAATACTTACTGGGAAAATCTGTAGACCTGGAAAATAGATCTAGGAGAGATAATCTGCGGATTATTGGACTTCCAGAAAACTATGACCAAAAAAAGAGCCTAGATTCTATTTTACAGGAAATTATCAAAGAGAACTGTCCAGAGATAATAGAAACAGAAGGGAAAGTAGATGTGGAAAGAATTCATCGAACTCCTTCTGAAATAGACCCTAAAAAAAGAACACCACGGAATATAGTGGCTAAGCTGCAGAATTACCACACAAAGGAGAAAATCCTGCAAGCAGCTAGAAAAAAACAATTTAAATACCAAGGTGCCACAATAAGGGTCACCCAAGATCTGGCTGCCTCCACATTAAAAGATAGAAGGGCCTGGAACCTGATATTCCGTAACGCAAAAGACCAAGGACTGCAACCAAGAATGAACTACTCAGCTAAGTTTAGCATCTTTTTCCATGGAAGAAGATGGTCATTCAATGAAACAGAGGAATTCTATATATTCCTAAGAAAAAAACCAGACTTAAACAAAAAATTTGATCTACATCCACAAGACTGAAGAGAAACAGAAAAAGGTACACAGAACCCTTGAGAACTGTAACTCTGTTGTGGGTATATAAAAAGTACTCAAGGATAATTTGATTTTACTGATATAAAAGAAAAAAAGGGGGGTGTAGTAAAGGGAAGGAGGTCGGTTCAGAAAAAGGGGAAGGAATGATAAAAAGAGGGAAACTACATCCCAGGAAGAGGCATAGAAAATACACCATATCTGAGGGAACTTAGTGAGGGGGAGAATCATTGTGTGAATCTTACTCTCATAAGAGAGGCTCAAAGAGTAAATAATTAACATATTTGTTTTTCAGAGAATTTTCTCTCACCTCATTAAAAGGGGGGAGAGGAAAAGGGAAAAGGAAAAGGAGAATAAGTGAAGGGACTTGGAGGGAGGGGGGAGGGATCCTAAAAAAAAAAAAAAAAAAAAGAGGGAGGGTTACGCATCACAAGGGGGGGTCTGTAAATTAAATATCGGGGAGGGGGATCAGGGGGGTCAAGGGAAAAAAGCATAATCTGGGGATAATACGATGGCAGGAAATACAGAATTAGTAATTTTAACTGTAAATGTAAATGGGATGAACGATCCCATCAAACGGAGACGGATAGCAGATTGGATCAAAAAGCAGAACCCTACAATATGTTGTCTACAGGAAACACACTTAAAGCAGGGAGATACATACAGAGTAAAGGTAAAAGGATGGAACAGAGCCTATTATGCTTCAGGTAAAGCCAAAAAAGCAGGGGTAGCTATCCTTATCTCAGATCAAGCAAAAGCAGAAGTAGATCTCCTTAAAAAAGATAAGGAAGGAAACTATATCCTGCTGAAAGGTAGCATAAATAATGAAGCCATATCAATACTAAACATATATGCACCAAGTGGTATAGCATCTAACTTTCTAAAGGAAAAGTTAAGAGAACTGCAAGAAGAAATAGACAGTAAAACTATAATAGTGGGAGATCTCAACCTTGCACTCTCAGATTTAGACAAATCAAACCACAAAACAAACAAGAAAGAAATTAAAAAAGTAAATAGAACATTAGAAAAACTAGGTATGATAGACCTTTGGAGAAAACTGAATGGCAATAGGAAGGAATATACTTTCTTCTCAGCAGTTCATGGATCCTATACAAAAATAGACCATATATTAGGACATAAAGATCTCAAAATTAAATGTAGGAAGGCAGAAATAATAAATGCCTTCTTCTCAGATCACAATGCAATAAAAGCTACATTCAGTAAAAAGTTAGGGGTAAATAGACCAAAAAGTAATTGGAAACTGAATAATCTCATCTTAAAGAATGACTGGGTGAAAGAGCAAATTATAGAAACAATTAACAATTTCACTCAAGATAATGACAATGATGAGACATCATATCAAAATCTTTGGGATGCAGCTAAAGCAGTAATAAGGGGAAATTTTATATCTTTAGAGGCTTATTTGAAGAAAATTGAGAAAGAGAAGATTAACGAATTGGGCTTACAACTTAAAAGGCTAGAAAAAGACCAAATTATAAACCCCCAACCAAAAATTAAACTTGAAATACAAAAATTAAAAGGAGAAATCAATAATATTGAAAGTAAAAAAAACTATTGAATTAATAAATAAAACCAAGAGTTGGTTTTATGAAAAAGCCAATAAAATAGATAAACCTTTGGTAAATTTGATCAAAAAAAAAGAAAGAGGAAAATCAAATTGATAGTCTTACAAATGAAAAGGGGGATCTTTCCACCAATGAAGAGGAAATTAGAGAAATAATAAGGAGTTACTTTGCCCAACTTTATGCCAATAAATTTGATAACTTAAGTGAAATGGATGACTTCCTCCAAAAATATAGGCTCCCTAGATTAACAGAGGAGGAGATAAATTGCTTAAATAGTCCCATTTCAGAAAAAGAAATAGAACAAGCTATTAATCAACTCCCCAGGAAAAAATCCCCAGGGCCAGATGGATTCACATGTGAATTCTACCAAACATTTAAAGAACAATTAGCCCCAATGTTATATAAATTATTTGAAAAAATAGGGGATGAAGGAGTGCTACCAAACTCCTTTTATGACACAGACATGGTACTGATACCTAAACCAGGTAGATCGAAAACTGAGAAAGAAAATTATAGACCAATCTCCTTAATGAATATTGATGCTAAAATCTTAAATAAGATATTAGCAAAAAGACTTCAGAAAATCATCTCCAAGATAATACACTATGATCAAGTAGGATTTATTCCAGGAATGCAGGGCTGGTTTAATATTAGGAAAACTATTAATATAATTGACCATATTAATAATCAAATTAATAAGAACCATATGATCATCTCAATAGATGCAGAAAAAGCATTTGACAAAATCCAACATCCATTCCTACTAAAAACTCTTGAGAGTATAGGAATAAATGGACTATTCCTTAGAATAATCAGGAGCATATATTTAAGACCTTCAGTAAGCATAATATGCAATAGAAATGAACTGCAACCTTTCCCAGTAAGATCAGGAGTGAAACAAGGTTGCCCACTATCACCATTACTATTCAATAGAGTACTAGAAACGCTAGCCTCGGCAATAAGAGCCGAGAAAGAGATTCAAGGAATTAGAGTAGGAAATGAGGAAATTAAACTATCACTTTTTGCAGATGACATGATGGTATACTTAGAGAACCGCAAAGACTCTGCTAAAAAGCTATTAGAAATAATTCAGAACGTTAGCAAAGTGGCAGGATACAAAATAAATCCACATAAATCCTCGGCATTTTTATATATCACTAACAAAATGCAACAGCAAGAGATACAAAGAGAAATTCCATTCTAAACAAATGTTGAGAGTATAAAGTATTTGGGAATCCATCTACCAAAGAAAAGTCAGGAATTATATGAGAAAAATTACAAAACACTTGCCACAAAAATAAAATCAGATTTAAATAATTGGAAAGGCATTCAGTGCTCTTGGATAGGCCGAGCGAATATAATAAAGATGACAATACTCCCCAAACTAATCTGTTTATTTAGTGCTATACCAATCAGACTCCCAAGAAACTATTTCAATGACCTAGAAAAAATAACAACAAAATTCATATGGAAGAATAAAAGGTCGAGAATTGCAAGGGAACTAATGAAAAAAAACTCAGAGGAAGGTGGTCTAAGTGTACCTGATCTAAAGCTATATTATATAGCAGCAGTCACCAAAACCATTTGGTATTGGCTAAGAAGTAGACCGGTAGATCAGTGGAACAGATTAGATACAAAGGACAAAAAAGGATACATATATAGCAACCTAATCTTTGACAAACCCAAAGATACCAACATTAGGGATAAAAATTCATTATTCGGGAAAAACTGTTGGGAAAACTGGAAATTAGTATGGCAGAAATTAGATATGGATCCACACTTAACACCATATACCAAGATAAGATCAAAATGGGTCCATGATTTAGGCATAAAGAGGGAGATAATAAATAGATTAGAGGAACAGAGGATAATCTACCTCTCAGACTTGTGGAGGAGGAAGGAATTTATGACCAGAGGAGAACTAGAGATCATTATTGATCACAAAATAGAAGATTTTGATTACATCAAACTAAAAAGTTTCTGTACAAATAATACTAATGCAAACAAGATTAGAAGAGAAGTAACAAATTGGGAAAATATTTTTAAAAACAAAGGTTCTGACAAAGGTCTCATTTCCAAAATATATAGAGAACTGACCCTAATTTATAAGAAACCGAACCATTCTCCAATTGATAAATGGTCAAAGGATATGAACAGACAATTCTCAGAGGAAGAAATTGAAACTATATCCACTCACATGAAAGAGTGTTCCAAATCACTACTGATCAGAGAAATGCAAATTAAGACCACTCTGAGATACCACTACACACCTGTCAGATTGGCTAAGATGACAGGAACAAATAATGATGAATGTTGGAGGGGATGTGGGGAAACTGGGACACTAATACATTGCTGATGGAGTTGCGAAAGAATCCAGCCATTCTGGAGAGCAATCTGGAATTATGCCCAAAAAGTTATCAAACTGTGCATACCCTTTGACCCAGCAGCGCTACTACTGGGATTATATCCCAAAGAAATACTAAAGAGCGGAAAGAGACATATATGTGCCAAAATGTTTGTGGCAGCTCTTTTTGTTGTAGCTAGAAACTGGAAGATGAATGGATGTCCATCAGTTGGAGAATGGTTGGGTAAATTGTGGTATATGAAGGTTATGGAATATTATTGCTCTGTAAGAAATGACCAGCAGGAGGAATACAGAGAGCCCTGGAGAGACTTAAATCAACTGATGCTGAGTGAAATGAGCAGAACCAGAAGATCACTGTACACTTCAACAACAATACTGTATGAGGATGTACTCTGATGGAAGTGGAAATCTTCAACATAAAGAAGATCCAACTCACTTCCAGTTGATCAATGATGGACAGAGGTAGCTACACCCAGAGAAGAAACACTGGGAAGTGAATGTAAATTGTTAGCACTAATATCTGTCTTCCCAGGTTGCATGTACCTTCGGATTCTAATGTTTATTGTGCAACAAGAAAATGATATTCACACACATGTATTGTACCTAGACTATATTGTAACACATGTAAAATGTATGGGATTGCCTGTCATCGGGGGGAGGGAATAGAGGGAGGGGGGGATAATTTGGAAAAATGAATATAAGGGATAATATTATAAAAAATATATATATAATAAAAAATAAAAAAAAATAAAGAATTGGCAATGGCCTGGTTTACCAAAAAAAAAAAAAAAAAAAAGCTGAAACAATGTACAGAGATTGACTAGACAATAAAGGAGGAGCTTCAAATGAAGTCATAAACTTGGATTTATGTTTTAGCTAACAAAAACAAAATATACAGGGAGCCTTATATACCAAGGAAACAGAAGAAAATATAGTGACTTGCTGAATAACAAGATAAATTTTGAAAGAGCATATGCTAGTTATTATTGCTAAAGAGAATGAAAAGCCATTCAGCATATTTCTTCTTAATTTTCTTATTTTTGTTGCAGGCATCACTCTTCACCCAGATCTGTAACTTCAGTGTCATCTTCAACTCTTCCCTCTTCCTCTTCTCTCCCACACACTCAGTTGATGAGTTTGTAGCTTTTGTTGTTTAATTTACACTATCACATCTCTTATATCCATTTCCTTCTCTTCATATCTCGCAACTATTACTATGGTTTGAATCCTTGTTATTTTTTGATTGAACAATTGTAATACTCATCTATTTGATCTAGGATCACAGATTATAGAGTTAGAATGGATGCCATCTAAAAAGCCCAACTAATCCAACCCTCTCATTTTATAAATGAGTAAATGAAGACCCAGATAAGTAAGTAATATACCCAAGTTTACAAAGGAAGTGCCAGACTATCTGATTTGATCCTGAGACTTCTGACTTCAGAGACAATGGTCCTACCTGCTTTGATTCATTCTTTTTCCCAGTCCATTTTTTATACCATTAGGAATTGATATTCCTAAAATGTGGGTATAATGGTATCTTTTCACTGCTCAAGAAGCTTTAGTGGATCTGTATTGTCTATGGCAAGAGCTCTTATGCTTTATATATTTTACAAATTCCCAGTACTGCAGGAACTAGCAATTAAAATATAATTTGGAAATATATAACAAAATAAATGAAATTACAATAAAACCTAGATAACATTAATATGTGATTTTTTAAGTCAATACATGCCTTCAGGGATACTTATGTATGTATGGGTTATTGAGGCCTATTTGTTTCCGAGTTCAACATATTTGGTTTATAATACAAAGTCTTCTATTTAGTATTTAAAGCCCTCCAGAGTCTGACTCTGTAACCTTTCCCTTTCTGAGGAGTTACCAATTGCTAGGGCCATACATATCAATCTTCCCTGGATAGACATGGAAATGAGACAGATATTAAGGTGCCAAACAGACATTCTTTATTGGTGTTCTCAGCAGGGATTAGCAGGAAGCAAGAGCAAGTATATCGTATATACATAGTATAGTATATACATAGTATATGTATGACTTTGCTTCTCTGAATCTCTCTAGATCTGTCTCTCTACTTTTCTCCACATCCTTCTCTGCCTATGGCAAAGCTGGCCATTTATATTTACTCTCCTGTGTCTAGTCCATTCAGCACTGAGGAGTGGTGGATCCACAGAAAGGAGACACCTGGAGTTAGTGCTGTGTCCTAAGAAAAGATCTAACACCTGTAAGACTCAACCTCCTGCCTCAGAAGCCAAGCCCCTTTTTACTATCGGGGTCTATCCTACCAGCTGACATGGCATACATGGCAATTCTCAGAAGCAAAGTCTCTAACATGGTTCCAACCTGCCTTGCCATACCATAGGATACTTTTGGTTCCTCATATATAGCAATCTACTTTCTGCCTTTTCGTGTGTGCATATCTCTTATACATAGATTATTCTCCACCCATTTTCTGTATAGATCAAATCACCTGTTTCTTCTTTTTTATTTTCTTTTTTTATAATAATTACTTTTTATTTTTCAAAATATGTGTAAAGATAGTTTTCAACATTCACCTTAGCAAAATCTTGTGTTTCAAATTTTTCTCCCTTCTTCCTCTCTCTCCCCATTCCCTAGAATAGCAATACAATATAGGTTAAATATGTTCAATGCTTCTAAACATATTCTGACATTTTCATGCTACACAAAAATCTTATCAAAAGGGAAAAAGTGAGAAAGAAAAAAAAAAAAAACAAGCAAGCAAGTACACAACAACAACAAAAAAGTGAAAATATTTGATCCCCATAGTTCTCTCTCTGGATGCAGATGTTCCTCTCCAATACAAGTTTATTGGAATTGGCCTGAATATCACATTGTTGAAGAGCCAAGTCCATCAGAATTGATCATCTCATAGTCTTGCTGTTGCTGTGTAAAATGTTCTCTTAGTTCTACTCACTTTATTTAGCATCAGTTTGTGTAAGTCTAGGCTTTTCTGAAATCAGCCTGCTGATATCAACTACTTCTTCTTAAAAGAGAATACCAATTCCCACCTTAAAAATACTGTTTTACTATTGTCTATATATGCCTGGCACCTAGCATAGATTACCACATAGTAAATGTTTTATTGTTTATTTTTGTGTTTAAATATCCTAAAGATTGTAAAACTGGATAGCTTATGTTCAGATTTTTTTCTAGTACACGTTGCATTCATCTGTAGTGGAAAGAAAGAAAAAAATATAATATTTAAAACAGAAATATAAAGGATACATAACAAAAGAGACTCCTGGAAAATCTAAATATATAAAATTTGTGTGTAGTTATGAAAAGTGAATGTTAGAGCAGAAGGAACACTTTGAGTCCGGCCTTCTCATTTTACAAATGAGGAAACTCAGACCAAAAAGGTTAAATGATTTTGCCAAGATTATCATGCTAATTAGTGACATGATAATTTAAGTTTCATATTACTTAGTCCATTAATTCTCATAAGTCATCAATGGGAAAGTTTTGTTTAATGGCTAATGTGGCTAATGTATATAGTAAGCAGATTTCCTTGTTTGTGCATATGATCTATGTATTTTGCTGAAAATATCTTTTCTACATACATAATTTCATTTCATTGTCATTGATTTTTCCTTTTGAATTTCTTAAGAATGTGACAACATTTTTATCTTAGTGTATTGCAGAGCTGTGATCAAATGCTGCAATTTTTCTTAGTTTCTGATTCTGACAGCAGCATTAAATGTCTCTTAAAAAGAGAATGTGTGCAGACAGAATAGAGCATTTAAAGGAAAAGTTTTGTTGTTTAGTCATTTCTGACTTTATGGATTGTTTTCATTTTTGTTATTTGTCAAAAATACTGGTGTGGTTTGCCACACCAGTCTTCAATTCATTTTTTACAAATGAAGAAACTGAGGCAAACAGTGTTAAGGGATTCTCCCAGCATCACATGGCTAGTAAGTATCTGAGGCCATATTTGAGCATAGGGAGATGAGTCTTCCTAACGCCAGGCCCACTATTCTATTCACTGTGCCACCTAACTACCTTGTTAATATCAATACAATATTAAATTTTGATTGATTGTAATCAAAGATAATCCCAGGATATGAAAATCCCATTATGTAAGTATTATATTAGACAAAAATAAAACCTGATATTCATGTCATATATAAAGTTTGCAAAGTACTTTAACTGTATTATCTTACTTGAATCTCACAACAATCGTGTGATATACATGGAATAGAAATTATTATCCTCAAAAAAAAAAGACAAGACACTGAAATTCAGAAAAAAATTAAATGAAATGGCCATAAAATCACAACTCAAATGTTTCAGGGAAAAGAAATATTCCAAGACTTTCTTACTCTCTAAGTCTAGTGACTCCTCCACAATGTCACTGTCACTGCTTTCTCTCTCTCTCTCTCATTCTCTCTCTCTCTCTCATTCTCTCTCTCTCTCTCTCTCTCTCTCTCTCTCTCTCTCTCTCTCTCTCTCTCTCTCTCTCTCTCTTTCACTTTCTCTCTCTCTCCTACCCCTCTCTCTCTGTGTCTCTTGCTCTCTCTGTCTCTCTCTGTCTCTGTCTCTCTCTTTTCCTTCTTCCTTTCTGCATTGATCTGTTTTTCATTCTGTCTCTTTCTCTGTATCTCTGTGTGTGCCTCCTCTCTGTATCTGTCTTTCTCTGTGTCTCTCTTGGAATATCTCTCTGCCTCTGTTTCTTTCTATGTTTCTGTGTTTTTCTCTCATCTCTCTGTCTCTGAATCTCTTTCCCTCTTTCATTCTGTCTCTCCCTCCCCAGTCTCTCTGTCTCTGTTTCTCTCTGTCTCTCTGTCCCTCTTTCTCTGTCTCTATCTCTCTCTGTGTGTCTCTCTTTCTTTCTCTGCAGTCTATCTTTCTCTCTCTCACACACACATGTACACACACATGTTCACACACACACACACACACACAAAATCCAGGGCCTAATGGCCTGTTATTATTTTACATTCTCTAGTTTGTAAATAGAGAAAATAAGAGAGGGTCTCAAGCAAAACTTGTACACAGAACATGCAGCAGAACAATAAAACTCATATAATAATTAAATGACTATTTTAATGGAATAACAACTGGGCTAAAATTTAATTTGTATAGATAGATTGAATATCTATTCATTGAATAGTGGTGAGATTTATAACAATAATAACTTCCCTTCATATAGCATAGCAAAATATTTTCCTTAGGACAACTTCAAAAGATAGATAGGTAATGGTTATATTACTGATCCCATTTTATAAATGGAGAAACTGAGGATCTAAGACATTTGACCTGTGATCTGCATAAGGTTTGCTAAATCATTTGGTCTACTTTGCCAAGGAAATCAGAAACAACTTCCTACTGTCTGAGTTCTTAAAGTTGATAATTTTATATGGCTTGTAAATAATGTTATAAATATCCAAATAGCCTTTGGCAGAACACAAAAATACTTGATCCTTGATCAAAGATGTTAAATGACTTGTCCGTAATCCCATACAACTAATAGGTGGTATGATTGAAACTCAGTTCTACCTAAGTCCAGTGTTAGGGTTCTATTCACTACATCAGGCTATCTCTTAGTATTTAGAATAATAACTAGAATATAATAGGCATGCAACATATTGCTGCTGATTGGTTGATTGTATTCATGTGCTTTGGTTTCCTCTGAAGTTTGGTCCTGGAAACCTCCTACCTCTGCTCCCTCATTGTTCTTACTGGTAGCAATTTACCAAATGTTGACTATAATTGGCAGGGAGTATATTGTATTTTCCCAACAGCTATACAGGTCCCATGTGTAGTCTTATCTTATAGGTTGTGAGAGTCCAGAGTCTCCTTTAGAGAAACTGACTTATGATACCAAATAGTTAAGATAAAGCAAAATTTTAGATAAGGAGAGACTGGTTAAATAATGCCCCCACTAGCATGCTTGCTGTTTTTCATATATAAAATTCCAATTCTATTTCTATGATTTGAAAATAGTGATTCCCTACACCTGAAATGCATTCCTACCTCGTCTCTGCCTCATGGTAACTCATTTCTTTCAAAAAATTTATTCAAGCAAAACATTCTTCATTAAAGTTTTTCCCAATTCCCCAGATGCCAGCATTTTCCTCCCAAAACATTTTACATTGTATTTATTTTGCATTATATAAGTATGCATATTTATGTACACATACTCATAAAAATATATATATATATGTGTGTGTGTACATATATAAATACTTATACATATATTATACGTAAAATTTTGTCCATGTTTTCTTCCACATTGAATATAACTTTTTTTTTTTTGTTTTTGTATTCCAAGCACTTACAACAGTGTCTGACAGAGACTCAATAAATGTTTGTTGAACTGCCTGATTGTATCCTGATGTACATATGTTTGTAGAAAGTTAGGGGAAAGGCCTTAAAAATGGCAGTAGGCATTCAGTGTCAATCATCAGCAAAGAAACAAAAAAAATTAGAGAAATCATAGAAAATACAGGATTTCTATGCCTGACAAGTGAGCACTACAAACTTATTTATTGTGGAAGCAAGGTATTTATTTAATTCACTATAGAAAAACCACAGAGTCCAAAGAGGCTTCCAAGAAAAGGACACATTGTAATACACATCTGATGGGAATACAGTTGTCCTCAGGTTAATTTCATCCACTTTTGTTTTATGCAACATACAGTACTGTTTACCTAAGAAATAAATGTTTAATAACATTAAGCTATAACTAAACCCCAAAGCAAAGAAACTTACCACAAAAGAGAACATCAAAAATCCATTTCTCTCCCTTCAACTCTCACATGCTTTATATTTACTCTTCAAGCACAAAATATTACTTAGTTGACATGGATTGGAAAATAGTTACTCAAATTCAGAACCTCTTAAGATGAAAAATTTAGAACTTAGAAGTCAAAGCTAACTAGTTAACACCTAGTGTATCATTTTCATTATACTTCTCTTTATCTCCCTCATATTCCTGTTAATGATCTCTACCCCCATCATTACCACCAAGTACGCACACATTTCTTGTTATAGAATAGGGGCCATGAAGATAGAACATACTTAACAAAATTTTTTGAATGTAATTTATGATTATAAACAGACTTAATATTTATAAATATAATGACTGACCATGAAACATTCCATTGATATAATTCTACACTTTTCTGTCACTTTTCTGACCTTTAATTAACCACTTAAATAGAAACTATAAGGTGCTTTGAATATTTATAATAAGATACTTATCTTTAAAATATATACATTCCTATACATATGTGCATGTGCGTATATGTGCATGCATGTATATGTATAGTCTCAATAAGTGAGAGATGCTTAGTTCCTTTGATTAATGGAAGAAAAACTGGAAGTTCACATACTAAGAGGTAAAAAACATGAGCTTTAAGTTACATCATTTTCTTTTGGTGTGTGTTTTTAAAGCAGATATAAGAAGAAAAGCATAGGTGCTTTTCAAAAAAAAGAACTAATTATGCATGAGCAGATGATATTTTCTGCTTCTGAAGTCCCTAGGGGAAGGAAGAGGAGATATGAAGGGGAAAAGGTCAGTTAATTCCACAAATTATACAAAATTCCACAAATAATATTCGGTCATATAACAAAATTAACCCTTCGGTCCATGGACATGTTTGTGATTTAGTGCATCTATCTAGTACTTTAAATTCTTTGAAGTACTAGCTTCCTTAGTCTACCTCAGTGGCTATTTTCATATATTCGGTGCTCATTGTCCATGAAACAATTGGAAATTAGTGAATAAAATGCTTTATTCTATGTGAGAAAGGTTATTCCTTGTTATGTGCTTTTCCAGATATATTTCAGAGATAGAAAGACACCTGGAGAGCCCTTTGTATTTTTATGGTGCCATTCATCTAAGAAATACATAGTCTCTTCATTCTTTAGCTTTTAAATTCCCATGTCAAATCTCAGACCTTTGGTATAGGGAAGTTGAAAGGAAGACAATCTTGGAAGCAGCAGGCTTAGATCCCCTTTAACCCAATTAAGGAAAAGGAAAAAAAGCTTCTTAGGGGAAAAGTACCACCAAGGAGAAAAAGAAACCCAGTACTCATGCTCACCATTTTCCTAAAGACTCTAGGAACAAAGATTTTCTTCTTTACAAGTTTAGATTCTAAAACAGAAAACAAAAAACAATACCTATCTTTAGTAGTACATAGGAAGATTAATCCAAAAGCAAATATCAGAAATGCCTATATTATTGTATATGGAATGTTATTTGAATTTTTAAAATTCCTATCTTCTCTCTTCCCTTCAGACATCTGCCCTCTTAATAATTAATAAATCAGTCAGTCAACAAGCATTTATTATGTGCTTACTATATGGCAAGCTGAGAGAAGAAATATAGGAATGAATTAGTTTTTTAAAAAAAGCATTTGTAGATAAAAAGGAGATATAACAGAAGAAAATCAGAACAGACTTTTAAAAAACTGTTAAAGTGTTTTCTCCATTAAGGATAGTAGGACCATTGTATTAGAATGCTAATGATATAATTCTAGATTGCACATAAAGGAGGTAGAAATGCTACTAAAGTGCAAAGATGGGAAAACCAGTAAACTGACTTACATGTATATGAAAAAGATCCATGACAAATGACAAAAGGAATGGTTATATGAACTAATGTAGAATAAAGTAAACAAGAAAACAAATTATACTATTAACTACAACTTTTTTAATGAACAAATTTAAAAGACTTAAGAATTCATATCAAAGCAAAGGTCAACTATGTTACAAAGGACTAATGATAAAAAGTGCTATAGGTCAGATGAACTAAATATGTATAACAACACATTTTTCATTCCTTGAAAAATGGGAATTTGTTTTTATTGACGACACATATTTTGTGTTGTATTGCTTTTCTTTTCTTTTTTTTTTTTCTTTTATGTAGGTATAGATGTGGGAGTAAGAGTAAATAATGCTTGTTAATAGAAAAATATTTTTAAAATTCAGATCTTAATAGAAAAGTCACTGAAAAAATCAATAGCTATAGAGATCCTCTTAATACTATTTTTATGGATGTCATCTTCATGTGAATTGAAGACATCTTTGATGATGATACTGAAAGGAAGCAATCAGACTTTCATAAGCAATATACAAAAACCCATATTGTTTCTATTTCTGAAATATGCAACAAAATATAAAATCTCACTGGGCTTATTCCTTTTTGATCACAAAAGGCATTTGACTCAGTAATTTGCCAAATTACCACCTCATAGGATCTTTAACAAGATATCTCCTGTATACAAATCAAAAATCATTTAAGATTCATTTAAAGATATAACAACATAAATAATTCAGTTCTATAGCTCTCTGATAAGGAACAAAATAGACAAGATAAAATGTACTCTTCAAAAGTATTTGCTACTGTGATGGAAGAGATTTTCTATTAGAACACATTTTATATAGAACACATTTCAAGTTGAAAAGGAATTTGTGTATGTGTGTGTGAGAGAGAGAGAGAAGAGAGAGAGAGAGAGAGAGAGAGAGAGAGAGAGAGAGAGAGAGAGAGAGAGAGAGAGATGAGGTCCTTTAAATCAGAAGTGTGAAAGACACAGCCCATCTACACATGACAAGCAACACTCAAGTGTAACCCAAAACAGATTAAAGTGTAATTGGGAACATTTAACAATTTTTTTTTAAATGAGTCCCATTATATATTAAAATAAAGGCAATATGCAGCATAACAATCATTATATAGAAATTAGATGCCCATATCTATTTGTGTTTAACCCCCACTGCTCAAAAGCATCCTATTTTCCAAAGTCATTGTGCTGATTTCCTGAAATTTCACAGCATTTCAGAACCTCCTTCAAAGAGATCTATAATCATTTAAAGAAGTTTGGTCTGATCTGCCACACAGGATAGCTACTTAGCAAATGATGACTGTTTGCTGTACAATTTACAAGATATATTTGAAAAGATGGCCTAAAGAGTTTGTTCATATCTGGGCCACACAGTCCAAATGGATAAATTTAACCTACACTTTAAAAGGAAGAGAATTGGCAGGATTTAATTTGGAAAACTGCAAAGCTTTTTTTTTTTTAATTAACCACAAGCTTTGCGGGAAAGTAAGGACTCGCATTTTTTAATAGCAACATTATGCTGCTATTATTATAAGGCAAGGAGAAATGGAGCACATTTTCTGAAGAAATAAAACTGAATATCACAGCAACCCCAATAAACAGTTGCAAGTATGTATATACAGGTGGAAATATAGTGCCTCAACAGGTAAATAAATGAACAAATTTTGGCATATAAAACCAATGGAATATATTTTACTTTATTGAAAGATAAAAGGGATAGTTACAGTGAAATCTAGGAAAATGTCTATGAATTGACACAGTGAGATTCAATAAAATTGAATTTATGTAACAACTTTGTAAAACCAAATAACCTTGAAATACTTAATAACTGACCATTGAAATTATCAACCATTATTCCACATGCCTAATGATGAAGTATGCTACCCACAGTTAGCAGAAAGGAGATGGATTCAAGATGAAAAATAATATTTGGACCATGTAGAAATTTGTTTTGTTAGACTATGTATATTTTTATAAGGATTTTGTTTTTCTCTCTCCCAGTGGAAGAGAACAAGTGCGTGGAACTGAAAAGTAAGTGCTGATGATGAACAAATAAAGTAAAATATTTAAAAAAAAAATAAGTAACTGAAGCAAAAGATATCATCACTGAATTGTATGATATAATGAGAAAATGGACTTGTAATCTAAAGATAGTGAGAGATGACATGTGAATAGCAAAAGTAAGCCACATGCTCAAAATAAACTAGTCAATCAGTTGGTCAGTGTTACCTGCTACAAACTGTGTTGGTAACTGGAGATCCAAAGGCAATGTAGGTGTACATATGTGTGTATATGTATTTTGTTGTTGTTGTTGTTTAGTCATTTTTAGTTGTGCTCCATTTTTCATTTTAGATTTTTTTTTGCCAAAAAACTGAAATGGTTTGTCATTTCTTTCTCTAAATCATTTTACAGATGAAGAACTGAGGCAAACTGGGTGAAATGACTTGCCCACAGTAATGTCTGAAGCCAGATTTCAACTCAGAAAAATAAGTTTCCTAACTTTGGGTCTCACATTCTAAACTACATAGTTACATACACACACACACACATACACACACATACACACATTATGTATAATGTATATATATAAAACAAATTTATATGTATTGTTACTCAATAATTTCAAATGTGCCTAACTTCTTGACCCGATTTAGAATTGTTTTGCAAAGATCCTAGAGTATTTCATCATTTTCTTCTCTAGCTCATTTTATAGATGAGGAAGTTGAGGCAGAGTTAAGTGACTTGCCCAGGGCCACATAGCTAGGAAGTGTCTGAGGTAAGATTTGAACTTAGGTCTTATGACTCCAGACCTGGCTCCATATCCACTGCCACCTAGTACATGCACACACATATGCACATATATGTATCTGTATGTGTACACACATGTAGTGCATAGATCATAAATACATAGGCATGTATGCATCCACACCAAAATAATTAATATACGTTTGGTGTGGGGTAGGGTTAAAAACTGATGGAATCATCAAAGACCTTTTGGAGGAGACAAAATTTAGTCTGAGTCTGGAAAGGAGATAAGGATTTCCAGGATAAAAGTGAGGAATAAGACCATTATAGCCTTGAGAAAATAAGCCAATGTACCCTGGTATAATAGACAAGTCAAAGAACTGTCAGATTAATTGAGCACATAACATTAGTCACAAAACAAAATAGAAATTAAATTTGGATCAGTGAAGTAACACTGAGCCCAAAGTAATTCTATTGTGTAATATACACAATTTGTCTACAAACTATTTATATGTGAATGTAATGATTTTCTTTATATGAACTGTCTGGAATTTCTGAGTTTTGTAATTTCAGAGAAAAGCTAATTCTGCTTTGGTCAATAGTATAACAGTGATAATGTATACAATGACTATCTCATAAGGATGGCCAAAGGAAGGCCAAAGCTACATTGTAAATAGTTCCACAATACTATTCTATTTGTATTATGGAGAAATGACTTAATATGAAATCACTTTATTTTTATGGTGCCAAGATGCTAATGATCATCATTATGATTTCTAGATTACTATTCATTTAATTTATCTTGATAATTTTCATAGGGCTGTAATCTTTTTCCATAAATACAACAAGTTTCTAGATTCTTCAGAGCTCTAAGTATGGAAGGGAAACTGTTACTTTTTCCCAAGGTAAGAAATTTTTGAGAGGAGATAGTAAATTATAGATATGGAAGCAGAAGTTATCTTATGGCCATTTAGTTTAATCTTTCATTTTATACATGTTGGTCTCAACAGAAGTTAAGTAATTTTAAACTTAGGTTGATTCCAAATTAATTTCCTGTTTAACTGAAGCATTTACTGAAAGTATTATCTAGGGGTAGGACAACTTATTCTTCTGCCTGAACGACCCTAATCATATCTATAGGATCCCTTGTTAATTGCCCAGCTTTCCCCTTGGCATCAGCAATAGCAGCATGTTTCATCTTGTAGGTCAACACCCTCTTGGCAGGATAGCTAAATCAAGACCGCTTAAGTGACACTTCTGCTATAATCAGACTTCTTGCCACATGAATGTCTCCTTCTTATAATAGATGAAAATTTTGCTAACATCTCTAATGCTCTAACTTTGCAGAGCTGAGTTCTGCAAGCCATAGACATAATGTCAAGCCATCTTTATTCATTCACTTCAATCACTCCCCATAGAGGAAAGCCAAATTTATTCCATTTTTCTCAGTGCGTGGCCTTTATTTAATTCTGTATTCTTAGTTGAACAAACAGTACATTCTTCATGCTTCATTTTACTTATTAATCACATATTCCATTCCATGTTCCTTTCCTTTTCCTTACTTGTTTCTCTTATTTTATGAACCAGAGCTCTGTAAGTCTAAGAGGGTACAGATGACAGAAAAAGAGAAAGAAGAAGTAGAAAATCACAGGTGTGTTTGGAAAAAAATCCTTTAGAAGCAATGGTGAGCTAAAGCAGCAGGAGTCAGTGAGAACATTTGTTGGGGAAAGCCAGCACAAAGCACAACAAGGGCCATATGGGGAATCATTTTCACTCTAATGACTGTCGTGACATGCTTGTTGCTCAGAAACAGCTTGATACAAAGAAAGCACCATATTTAAAATGTAGCCCAAAGGTCTTCTGTACATTCACCCAGGTGACAAGTGGCAAAATGAAACAAAAAGAGATGATTGAAGTATCTTTTGATAGACTGCCAAGAGAATAACTGTTATATTTTAGGGTCATTATTTTTTATTTTTAAAGATGAAAAAATGTTTGATGAGAGATGTGACATGGAAAGATGAATTCCTAAATCTCTTTGCTTTTCATCAATAGCAGGTGGTTTACTGTCAATTAAGCTAGGAACAATTTTAATTGTTTGTTCTAAAAAGTACTTAAAATAAATTCCAAGCTAGGAAATGAAATAATAGAGCACTATTTCTACTACAAACACAAAACTATCTATATTTTATCTATGTCTGTATATACAAATACAAATATACAAAGGTATATGTATTATACACATATATGTGTATATCTATGTTATATGTGTGTGCATATGTAGGAATGAGAAAGAATGTGTGCATGTTTGAGAAAGATAGAAGAGAGTGAGACACACAGAGAAAGCAAGAGGGAGAAGAAGAAAAAGAGACAGACAGACAGAGACAGAGACGCACACACATAGAGATAGAGAAAGACAGACAGAAAGACAGAGAGAGAAGGAGGAAGGGAGAGAGAAGAAGAAGAAGAAAGAGGGAGATGAAGAAGGAGAGAGGAAAGGAGGGAGAGGGACAGGAAGAAAGAGACAGAGAGAGAGACAGAGAGAGAGAGAGAGAGAGAGAGAGAGAGAGAGAGAGAGAGAGACAGAGAGAGAGACAGAGAGACAGAGAGACAGAGACAGAGACAGAGACAGAGACAGAGACAGACAGAGACAACCAGATATAGGGGTACCAGGCTTCAAGTCCCGAAATTTGGTACATACTAGTTCTACCTATGACTCTGGACTTGGCAAATAAATTTTTACTGCCTTAAGAAATTCTTCAAGATCATAAATTATAAATCTATATTGATAAAGGAGTTTCCTTACAGATTGAGTGTTCTACAACAGTAAATACTCAAGAAGGATCCAAATCAAATAAATAAGCTAAATTGAAATGGTGATGCCAAATCAGAGAAATGCATAGATTGTTGTCATTCATTTAAAAGGAGGCAGATAGGTGGCTTAGTGGATAGAGTTCTGAGACTGAAAATAGGAAAACCTGAGTTCAAATCTGGCCTCAAACACTTATTAGTTTTGTGATCTTGGGTAAGTCACTTAAACCTGTTTCCACATCTATAAAATTAGCTGGAGGAGGAAATGGTAAATTACTCTAAAGCAGTATCTTTGCCAAGAAAAGCCCAGATGGGACTGCAAAGAATCAGACAAGACTGAACAACAATCATATTTTCTTCCAAATAAATGTGATGAACCTGCTTATTTAGTTTTTATTTTTTCATCTAGGCTTGTAATTTTGTGACTAAGGTGCAGCAGTGAGGGAACCTTGGTGAGGAGTTTTCTCAGTGAGACAGATCAAAAAGTTATCTGTGACTCATGCCAAACGAAATTAATGAACCAAGAGAACATGTACAAGATTATGTGATGATCAACTATGATGGACTTAGCTATTTTTTTGCAGTAATTTTCTTTATTTTTAATACATATTGCTTTATGAAGCATATTGGGAGAGAAAAATCAGAGCAAAAGGGAAAAACCATAGGAGAGGGAAAAAAAGGCAGAAAAAAAGAAGTGAACATAGAATATGTTGATTTACATTGTCTCCTTAGTTCTTTTTCTGGATGCAAATATTTTCTCTCCAAAGTCTATTGGATTGCTTTGGATCACTGAACTACTGCAAAGAAGCAGAAACTTTCATAGTTGATCATTTCACATTTTTGCTGTTATTGTCTACAATGTATTCCTGGTTCTTATTTCACTCAGCTTCAATTCATGCAAATCTTTCCAGAACTTTTTATAATGACTTGTTCATCATTTTTTATAGAATAATATTTCATTAACTTCATATACCACAAGTTGCTCAGCCATTCTCCAATTGATGGGGATCTACTCATTTTCCAATTCTTTGCTACCACAAAAAAGAGCCTCTACAAACATTTTCACATGTGGATCCTATGTCCAATTCCTTTGGAAGTAGTTCCAGATTGTTCTCCAGAATGGTTGGATCATTTCACAACTCCATCAACAATGTATTAGTGTCCCAGTTTTCCCACATCCCCTCCAAGATTTATCATGATCTTTTCCTGTCATCTTAGTCTATCTGAAAGGTTTGAGGTGGTATCTCTGACTTGTTTTAATTTGTATTTTTCTAATCAATAATGCTTAGATCATTTTTTCCTATACCTATAAATGACTTTTATTTCATCATCTGAAAATTGTATGTTCATATCCTTTCACCATTTATCAATTGGGGAATGACTTATATTCTTATAAAGTTGACAGAGTTGTTTATATATTTTAAAAATGAGACCTTTATCAGAAATACTGATTGTAAAGATTTTTTCCAACTTTGTACTTTCCTTTTAATCTAGTTTGTTTGTTTTTTTTTTTGTTGTTGTTGTTGTTGTTGTTTTGTTTTTTGGGGGTTTTTTTGATGCAAAATCTTTTTAATTTATGTTTCAAGGTCATGACCACCCTATGTTCTAAATCAAAAGAAAGGGGGAGATATTAGGTTCTTACTAAGTGCTAATGAGATAATGAGATATTAGGTTCTTACTAAGTGCTAAATCGGTACTTAACAATTCCCTAGTTTGGGCCTTTAGGGGAATTTTACCCCTGTGAACTCCTGGGGAGGAGCTTGCATGTTTAGAAGGAGCAAGTTCATTGGTTGAAGTATTTCTTCTCTTGAGTTATCACATGCCCATTCTCTGGGAGGATAAAAGAGGGCGGCACTGGAGAGATTGAGAAAGAGTCTCTATACGAGGTCAGAGTTGGCCGCAGTTGAGACATCAGATCTCCTCCCAGAGAGCAATCAGCAGTTTCTGGAGACAACAGCACATTACACCTTTTTCTGATCAAATTAACCAAAGATTCATCCATTTTTGTTAGTTTAATAAAAACTCTTAGTTTTGTTTATTATTTCAATAGCTTTCTTAGTTTTTATTTTATTAATTTATTCTTTTACTCTTAAAATTTCTAGTTTGGTATTGTTCTTTTTCTTTTTTAGTTGCATGCTTAATTCATTGATTTCTTCTTTCTCTATTTTATTTGTGAGGCTATTTAGAGATATAAAATTCCTGGGAAGATATTACTGGGATGTATCCAATAGGTTTTCATATGTTACCTCATTAGTGTCATTTTCTTGGATGAAATTATGGATTATTTCTGTGATTTGTTGTTTGACACACTCATTCTTTTGAATTTGATTATTTAATTTCCAATTGGTTTTTAGTCTATCTTTCCCTGACACTTTATTGGATATAATATTTATTTCGCTGTGGCCTGAAAAGGAAGCATTTACTATTTCTGCTTTATCTGAGTTGTTGTTTTGGTCTTCCTTTTCATCATAGTAACTTTCTATGGTCAATAATCTTTTCTATATTTTGCTCATTTTCTTTCCTATTCTTTTGTTATTTCCTTTTCTTTTTCTTTTTCTTTTTCTTTTAATGTGGACATGACAAACATGTGAATATATTTAAAAGAAAAGGATTGCATATATTTAACCTGTGTCAGATTGCTTGGAGAGGTAAGGAAGGGAGATAATAAAATTTGCAATACAAAGCCTTACAAGAATGTTGAAAATTATGTTTACATGAATTTACATGAAAAAATAAAATACTATTGAAAAAAAATCTATCTGTGGTTTATAGTTTCAGAGAAATGTGTGGAATCATTGTAAAGTTCAATGACTATACAACTACTTTGCCTCATAGGCAAACCTTCTTGACTCTAAAACCAGATCTCTCTCAACTACATCAGACTTCCTTTATGAATTTAGTTATAATCATACTGTAATTGGAGATCTTTTGTATGCACATAAGGTTGCTGTTATACCATGAAACTTATTACAAATATTGTATGGGGACATAAGACCTGACAGCTTCCACTATAAATAATAGGAGAATATAGAATACAATATTCTATAGGAAAAAGAAATAGACTCTCAAGAATAATTTTCTTTGTAAGTTTAATATAATACTATGGGGGAAAGTGGATCTATTAAAGGAGAAGACTTCTGATTTAAAGGTTAGAAAATAGGTGAGGTTTCTTTTTCTTAAATGCATAGAAGAATTAGAAGGTTAGAAATAATCACAGAGAATCAGGAAAGACTCTAAAGCTCCAAGTTAAATTTACTACATATGGAAAAAAAAAAGGCTACTAAGGTTAGGGAAAGAGAACAGTGAAGAAAAAAAGCAAAAAAAAAAATGACATGGTGACATATATTCCTATTTAAAAGGAATTATAAGTCATACATAAAATATTTGCAGTTTTATCTGCAATCATCTTTTTATTATGTTATGATATGAAAATGCTTATTTTCTTCCATAAATTAAAATAAATTTTAAAAATTAAAAAACAAAGGAAACTCTAAATAATATAGATATACATCTTACAGAATTTCCCTCCTCCCCATCCTACTATATATATGTAAATGCCTATTTATCTTGTTATTAAAGTTTAGCATAAGAGTAATTTATTTTTTTAAAAAGGAATGAAGCATTTATTTTTAAAAATAGTGCTCATAGCAGATGGTTAGACATGATTTGTTCTGCTTGGCACATGAAGATAGAAGCAGGGGCACTGAGTGAAAACTCAAAAGACAAATTTCAGCTTGTGGCCTTGAAAATTTTCTGACATTTGGACCTGTTTAAAACACAAAAGAACAAAATGACCTGCCTCTTGTGATGGTTGAATCCTTCTTTTAAAATTACTCCTTGACTTGTGTATTTTATGCTAGTTTAGCGGTCTTTCATTAAACTAACTTTCTAATTGTTTGTCTTATTGTCCACGCTCTCTTCTTCTTCATTAAAAAAAAAAAAAACAAATATTATATGGGAATATTAAAATTCAATGCTATCATTCATTTCTGTATTTCTTTGCTCTCCTTTTATTACTTTGTTATTTTAATTTATTGAAATGTTATTACATTTTAAATTATTTTATTAATTATTAAAATTTATTATTTTGTCACTCTAAATATCTCCTGGATCTGTGCTTTAGATTCAGTTTAGAAATCATGAAACAGTTCAGGGAGCACCTGACTTTGTAGGAGAGAAAATTTATGAAAGATAATGAGTCTTTCAGTTCTCCAGTGCCTCTCAGGATCATATGTGTAAACATGCGTAACTGTGGTAATTTCCTGTGGTCAAATCTATGATGGCAACTTTACATTTCTTGGTGATACTTATATCTGTGGTAAGCTAGCACTGGGAATATGTCCAACATAGAAATGAATCTCATTTGAACTTTGGGCTATTTAGAATTGCACAGAAGACTCTATAGAAGAACAATAAAATAGAAGTCACTGTCTGGAAATGTGAAAACAACTTGAAGCAAGTCATTACCACATAATTTATTTTTGATATGTGAAAACCAGTGGGAAATTGCTGGGTTTTTTTCCCTCTATAAACAAAACTATCATTCCACAATCATTAAATGCCAACTATCAACCAGGCAGTTTGCTAGGTACTAGAGTGACAAAATATACATGAAAAAAAGAGATCATCCCTGCTCGAAAGGGGTTTATTTTTTATTGTTGTTATTGAGGGAATACAACATATCTCTGGATAATTAAAGATCATATATATGTACATATGTATATATATATATATATATAAAGATCATATAAATACAAAGTAATTCAAAGTGTAAGAGGTATAATCTATTGATAGAATTGGGAAAGATCTCTTGATGGAGGTGGAAAATGAAAGAACAAAGGATTTCAAGATACTCAGATAAGAAAAGATAGTATTTCATCATTGACATTGACAATCTGTTGGAGATTATATCCTTTTAGCCTATGGGAAGTTTTTCCTTTTTGTTTATTTACTATTGTGTTCTAAGTACTTTTTTTTCTTTCAATGAAATTGTAATGTATTCTGTCCTGATCAGAGAAATTCAGTTAAAAGTAGGGAATTTTGAGCTATGTATAAAGATAGACCATGTCTCTTTGAGTGTCCTGTATTTGCGGATAGCAAAAGGATGAGAATGAAGGGAGTTAAGGGTAGTATCTGGGAATATATAGAGGCCAAATTTTTTGCCAGAAAGCAATTTGGCACTGTGAGATCTAAAAAGCACAATTTTATTATTTATTTTTAACATTCTTTTTAAAAATTTTATTTCCAAGTTTTCTCCTTCCTTCAAATCTCTCCCCTTCCCAATGAAAATTTATGCAATATATCAATTATTTATATGAATTCATAGAGAATTCATTTCCATATTAGCCATGTCACTTTGGACATGATTCAGTATTATTCTGTGGAATGGCTTTTCCAGTTCATAACTCTACCAACAGTTCATTAACATACCGATTTTCCTGAATCTGTTCTAGGATTTATTATTTCTGATAGAGGTGAGATAGTATCTTAGATTTGTTTTAATCTGCATTTCTTTAATCAATAATGACATTGCATTTTTATAAATGACTAGAAATTTTCTTCTGAAAATTGGCTTTTCAGCTCCTTTGACCAATTAATCAGGGAATGATTCTTATTTTTATAAACTAAACTCAGTTCCACTGATATTTGAAAAATGATACCTTTATCAGAGAAACTTGCTTTAAAAAACTGTTTTTATAGTACTTTTCTGTCTTGAGTCTTGGGTTTGAACATCAACTGTTTTCTTCAGCTCCAGCATCATGGCTAGTCTTTTATTTCACTAAATATCTATTTTTTCTCATGAAGCATTATGTTTAGTTTTGCTGAGTATGTTATTCTTGTTTGTAATCCTAGCTCTTTTGTTTTGTGGAATATCATCTTCCAACCCCCTACTCCTTTAATGTGCAAGCTGTTAAATCTTATGTGACTTTGATTGTGCCTCTTCAATATTAGAATTATTTCTTTCTGGATGCATGTGATATTTTCTCCTTGACCTGGACACTTTGAAATCCTAGAAATTTTCATTTAAGAGATCTCTTTGAGAAGGTGATTGGTGGATTTTTCAATTTTTATTTTACCCTCTAGCTTTAAGATATTAGGGCAGTTTTACCTTGATAATTTCTAGTAATATGATAGTATATTTTTGATCATGACTTTCAGTTCAATAATTCTAAATTCTTTCCTCACTCTTTTGTCATTTGTTTTTTCCATTTTTTTCTTTTGACTTTGTTTTATTGTTTCTTTATACTTCATGGGATCATTTGCTTTTACTTACTTAATTCTCCTCTATCTGGTGTGACAATAGTCAATAAAGATTACCTTATCTTGAAGTTAATTACCAATACCATGTATATAACAAATGGTTTTAAAGGAGTGACCCCTAAATCATCTAAATACTATGAATTCAATGAAATTCACTAAATATCTCTTATGTCTCTGGTAATATTCTGTCTGGGTGCTACAGATACAAAGGTAAGAATGAATTATCATTGAAGATGATAATTGATGATGGATTCATTTATGTCATTCTTCATTTAGCAACTGCATTTTGCTAACTATTGAAATTACAGTTACTTGCATAGATATAAATATAGACAATAGAAAGATCTATACACAAAGAATTATAGAGATAGATAAACAAATAGAAAGATGTAAGTAGAGAAACAGATATTAATAGATAGATGTACAAAGAAATGGAAACAGTAAGGGGAGAGGGAAGAAAGAATAGTATTTATTAAGCACTTGCTATGAGCTAAGCATTGAGGAACCAAAACAAAAGCAAGACACCCTGCTTTCAAAGTATTTACATTCTAGTATGAAAAAAAAAAACATTAAATGATTGATGACAAAGTATGTTTTGATCTGGGAAGAAATTGTCAGAGACATGGTGACAGGAACTTGGGGAGGAAGATAGGATGGGCAGGGCCAATTGAAACAATCTTTTTACAAACAGTGATAATATTGTTGTAGTATTGACTTAATTATTATTCCAAAAGGTGCAATAGGTGGGAAAATGTGACTGATGAGACTGAGTTATGGTGAAATCTAGGTAGTAGGATTAGCTGACTCACCAGTCAGGAAAGCAGGAAATTCAACAATTGAGACAGATCATTGATTTAATGGATGCCTTTAACAGTATGTGTATACATGTATGTGTGCTTTGTGTATACATATGCATATATATGAATATATACACACAATGCACATACTATGTATATATGTAATATATCACACATGTATGTATGCATATATATACATATATATGTGTGTGTGTATATATATATATATATACACATATTTGTGTGAATATGCTGAAGTTGCACCATTATGACCTGAATTCAAATCAAATTTTGCCTCAGACACTTAACTCCTTGTGTAAATTTCTATAGTTCCTTATTATCTCTTAGCCACAATTTCCTTAAATCTAAAATGGGTCTAAATAGAACTTAACCCAGAGGATTGTTGTAAGGATCAAATGTGATAAGATAACCAAAATTCTGGCAAATCTTAAATATTGATTATATAAATATTTTCTATTATATATATATATATATATATATATATATATATATATATATATATATATATATATATATATATATATATATACATCCACATGTATATCTCCTCTTAAATACATCCATGCATGCCTTAGCACTGAAAAATTTGTACTTGGATGTAATTTAGATATCTCTGCCTGGTACTAGAAAGTAATAGTGGCTTGCCTGCAGTGGAATGACTTACCACCTGGTGTATATTTCAAATGTTTTCAGAGAATTGGCTCTGTTCTCAGTCTGCTGCCAGAACGGGTTATACAGATCTGTTGACCCGTGATTCTCTCAACCATGACAAACTACAGTCTCACAAAGATTGTAATTAGTCCCAGGTTACAATCATTCAAGCAAAAGTGTGCAGTCCTCTATATTCTCTCAAAATTTTCTGTATTCAAATTTCTAGTCAACTCTGAGAAAGTTATCAGGTCCTTCAATTCAATCTCTTATGAGTCAATCAGAACTCTAAAGAGGGAGTGGGATGAAGAGAACTCATCCTAGTAATGTCCCAACATCCATAAAATTTTTCAACAATTTTGATAGTAGTATAAAACTTAAATCAACTCTCACCTGCCTTGGACCATTAAACACAAGCTCCTTAAGAGCATGCTTTTGCCTTTCAATATATACCTATCACTTAGCACAGTGTCTAATAATTAGTAAGTTAAATATTTGTTTGTTGACTGTTGGCCTGACTAGCCAAAGTGTGTCTGTCTGGTCTGTTTTTTGACCTCAAATGCCAGAATAATGCCTAAAACTCCATAACATTGTTGGAACCAGAATTAAAAGGGAGAATTCTTAGTGAACTCAGTATGATTCGGGAGACAGAAATCAACTAGTAGCTTCTAATTCCATGAAGGGGAGCACAATCAATACTATTAGGAGATAAAAAGAAGATGAAGATAAAAGGGTGGCTGTTTCTTATATTGACACATACTTCTATATGATAAATGATCTTAGGTGACTTCTCATTTTTTTGAAATGCAATTTCTTATTTTTTCTTCTCATATCTATCTTCAGCACCCAGTCTTTCTTGGTAAGCTCAAGGTGGGGGGCAGGGAGTATCTTTGGAGCTAGTCTCTTAACTTGGACTGACATTTCCAAGTCACACAGCAGCTGTAATAGTTGGCCTAGGGGTAATCATAAAGGAATTAGCTGTAAGTGGTTTCTATGTTGAACATGTTTTAAGGTAAAGGACCCTGGAAAAATAATCCTTGACTTGCCAAAGGCTTGCAAACAATGACAAGAGTGCTTCTACTGATGTGCTAATTGGCATTTCTGAAAAGCTGTTCGTATGTCTATACTATGCATGTTTATACTGTATGTTCTCACTTACATAATTGTTCACATTAGCTGGTAAATATCAAGGTCAGTCTAAGTTCAGATTTTGGAAAGACCTATGTAATGGTAATGTTCTTTTTTTATGGATGTTTTTTCCCACTTTGTAGGTGGGGGTGAAGATGAGAAAGCTGGTTCTTGATTTTATTCCACTGTTTATCTCATGATCTTAAAGCATTAGCATCAATTGACTGAGTTCAAGTTATGTCACAAAGTTTTCTTAATTACTAATGGAGATATGAGATTGTGAACAGATTGCTTTTGGCATACTAAAGAATACATCATGCACCTATAAGCTCAGTACTGAATATGGCACATATATTACACTAATATGCTAAGTAAACAAAGTTTTGTTTTGGGATTGGTATCACATATTTGAATGTTGTTATATTTTCCATTGTTTCTACTGTATTTTGTAGAACTCTGAATGGGTCAAACATTTTCTCCATTTCTAAAGCACTATTATAATGGGTAAAGGTAGAGTCTCAAAAATAGAAAGAAGTCCTAGTCAAAAAGAATTGTTTAAAAATCTACAGATGTATTATTTATGGTCTCCAAGCATTTGGAAATTATATAATGCAAGAATATTCTATCAAACAGATTTCTATTAAAAGAAAACAAACAAAGAAGGTGAAAAAATTGTACTTTTATCCACATTCAATCTCCACACTTCTTTTTCTAGATTCAGGGGGCACCATCTATCTGAAGTTTATTGGAATTGCCTTGAATCACCACAGTTGATCATCACATAATTTTGTTGTTACTGTGCACAATGATCACTTCATTCAGCATCAGTTATCTCAGTAAAATATATATATGTATATATATATATATATATATATATATATATATATATATATATATATATATTACCTCTGACCTAGACTATTGAAATAACTGTATAATTTATCTGCAATTTTAAGTTTTTAACCACTACAAGCAGTCCTCCACTGAGCTAAAAAGTAATTTTCTTAAAGTATAATATTGGCTATGTTAAGTTCAAATGTAGATAAAATCCTGTGGTTCTCTATTATCTCCTGATTCAAATGTGGATTCCTTTGTTTAACTTTTAAAATTCTTCATACCCTGACCTTTTCTTATTTTTTTCCAGTTTTTGTATATAAAGCATAAACTAACTTTCAGATACATCATGATACTCCCTCTCTAGCCTTGTTCTTTGAATTTGGTATCTGCTATGCCTGGAACATTCTTCCTTATCTCCACCTTTTAATTCCCATGACTCTTATTTGGGAATCTATCTGCCAAGACAAATCAATGCAATGACAGAACACTGTTCACATGTATAAATTTAGATCTGAACAACTGAAAAAATATCAATTGCTCATGGGTAGGCTGAGTTAATATAACAAAATGACAAATCCACCTAAATTAATCAACTTATCCAGTGTCATTCAGTGTCAGAATACCTTATAGAACTAGAATAAATAATAACAAAATTTATCTGGAAGAACAAGATGTCAAGAATATCAAGACAATTAATGAAAAACTGCAAAGAAAAGTGGCTTAGCCACACCAGATCCAAAACTATATTACAAAGTAGCAGTCATCAAAATTATTTGACATTGTCCAAGAAATAGTGTATCAGTGGAATAGGTCAGGTACACAAAACACAATAGTAAACTATTGTTTAGTTAAATATAAAGACCCCAGCTTCTAGGATAAGAACTCATTATTTGACAAAAGTTGTGGAAAAATTGAAATATGGTATGGCAGAAACTAGTTATTGAAGAACATCTCATACTTATACCAAAACAAGAACAAAATGGGTTTCATGATTTAGACATAAAGAGTGATGTTATAAGCAAATTAGGAGACCAAGAGATAGTCTACCTGTCAGATCTTTGGAGAAGAAGGAATTTATGCCCAAAGAAGAACTAGAGAATATTATGAAATGGAAAATAGATAATTTTTACATTACATATATATAATTTTTTGCACAAACAAAACCAATGCAGTCAAGACAGAAGGGATTCAGAAAGCTGGGAAACTATTTTTATGGCCACTGTTTTTGATAAAAACTTCATTTCTAAAATATATAAAGAACTATGTCAAATATATAAGAATACAAGTCATTCCCCAATTAACAAATGATTAAAGAATATGAACAGAAAATGTTTAGATGAAGTAATTAAAAACATTACAGCAAACAAATGTTCTAAATCACTATTGATTAGAGAAATGCAAATTAAGACAACTCTGAAGCATCACTTCACACTTCTCAGATTAACTAAAATGGCAGGAAAAGATAATAATAAATGTTGGAGAGGAAGTGGGAAAATTGGACACTAATGCATTATTTGTGGAGTTGTTAACTAATCTAATTATTCAGGAGAGGAATTTGGTACTATATCCCAAGTACTATCAAACTGTGCATACCCTTTTATTCGCCAGTGTCTCTAAAGGCTCTTTATCCCAAAGAGATCATAAAAAAGGGGAAAAAAACTCACATGTGCAAAAAAAAAAACTTTTTAATGGATTGAGTAGATGTCCATCAATTGAAGAGTAGCTGGATAAGTTATGGTATATAAATGTAATGGAATATTGTTCTTTTTATTTATTACTTTTAATACACATTACTTTATGAATCAATTTGAGAGAGAAGAATAAGAGCAAAAGAGAAAAAACTATGGGAAAGATAAAAAACATAAAAAAGTGAATATGGCATGTGTTGATTTATATTCAGAGAGCTTAGTTCTTTTTCTGGATGCAGATGGCATTTTATGTTTAAAGTCTATTGGGATTGCTTTAGATAACTGAACCACTAAGAAAAATCAATTCTTTTATATTTGATCATCTCACATTCTTGCTCTTATTGGATATACTGTATTCCTGGTTTGCTTGTCTCTCTCAGAATCAGTTCATATAAATCTTTCCAGGCCTTTCTAAAGTCAGCTTATTCTTCATTTTATAGAAAACAATATTTCATTAACTTCATGCCACAATTTGTTCAGTAATTCCCCAGCTGATGAGCATCTACTGTTTTTCCAATTCTTTGATATCATACCACAATAAAGAGCTGCTACAAACATTTTTGCACATGTGGGTCCTTTTCCCCTCCTTTATAATTTCCTTGGGATACAAAACCAGTAATGGCACTGCTGAGTCAAAGGGGATGCATAGTTTTATCGCCCTCTGGGCATACTTTTAGATTGATCTCCAGAATGGTTGGATCATTTCACAATACCACCAACAATGCATCAGTGTCCCAGTTTTCCCACATCTCCTCCAACATTTATCATTATCTTTTTCTGTCATCTTAGCCAATCTGAGAGTTGTGAAGTGGTACCTCAGAATTCTTTTAATTTGCATTTCTCTAAAGCAATAGTGATTTAGACCATGTTTTCATCTAAGTATAGGTGACTTTAATTTTATTACCTGAAAATTGTATGTTCATATCCTTTGACCATTTATCAATTGGGGAATGACTTATGTTTTTATAAATTTGACAGAGTTCTTTATATATTTTAGAAATGAGACCTTTATCAGAAATATTGGCTGTAAAGATTTTTCCCAGTCTTGTACTTCCCTTATAATCTTGTTTCTGTTGGTTTTGTTTGTGCAACAACTTTTTTATTTAATGCAATCAAAATTGTCCATTTTACGTTTCATAATATTCTCTAGTCCTTCTTTGGTCATAAATTCCTCCCTTCTCCCAAGATCTGATAGGTAAATTATCCCTTTTTCTCCAAATTAGTTTATGGTATCATCTTTTATTCCCAAATTATGTACCCATTTCGACCTTATTTTGGTATGGGGTGCGAGATGTAGCATTTCTGACATATTTTTTTCCAATTTTCCCACCAATTTTTGTCAAATAGTGAGTTCTTATTCCGGAAGCTGAAGTTTGGGGATTTGTCAAATATTAGATTGCTATAGGCTTTGATTAATGTGTCATGTGTATCTAATCTATCCCACTGATCCACCACTGTATCAAATGGTAGCAAATGGTTTTGATGACTGCTGCTATGTGATATAGTTTTAGGCTTGGTACTGCTAAGCCACCATCATTTACATTTATTTTTCATTAATTCCCCTGATATTCTTGATCTTTTGTTCTTCTGGATTAATTTGTTGTTATTTTTTTCTAGTTAGATAAAATAATGTTTTAGAATATTATTGTTCTATTAAAATGATGAACAGGTTGATTTCAGAAAAACCTGGAATGATTTACATGAATTGATGCTGAATGAAGGGATCAGAACCCAAGAACATAATGCAGAATAACCACAAGATTATGTTGTGATCAACTGTAATGGACTTGGTTCTTCTCAATAATGCAGTGATTTAAGGCTATCCCAGTAGATTTGGGATGGAAAATAATTCCTGCTTCTAGAGAAAGAGAGGTATGGAGACTGGATGTGATTAAAACCCAGTTTTTTTTCACCTTTTTGTTTATTTGTTTGTTTTCTTTCTTGTAGACTTTCTCCCCCTTTGTTCTGATTTTTTTTAATAACATGATAAATGTGGATATATGTTTTAAAAAACGCACATATTTAATCTTTTTCAGATTGCTTGCTGTTTGGAAAATAGAGGAGGTGAAAGAGAGAGGGGGAAATTGTAACATAAAGTATTACAAAAATGAATGTTGAAAGCTATCTTTACATATATTTGAAAAAATAAAATACTATTGAAAATTAAGAAAAATATATTTCCATGACTCCCTTTACGAAAATCCTCAAAGCTTAATTTCTTCAAACAGGCTTTTTTCCCTCGGAGATTTCCTCCTAAGTACTCTGTGTAGAACTGTTTTTGTTCAATTGAGCAATTATGTTTGATTCTTCATCTGCCCATAGAACTGTCCATGACTTACCATTTTCACAGAGATTGTTAAATAAAGTTCTGAGGGTTAATTTGAGTTCTCTGCCTTAGGTGCAGGCTCTTACCTTTCAGATCAGCCACACAAAACAACAAAGACTTGAAAAGGTTTTCCTCCATGACCTCTTCTCATTCTTGGGGGTCAAGACTACTTTATAGTTATAATAATCTCTTTTGTTCCAACTTTTCTCACTACAAGTACTCTGGGACCTGACTTGTATTGTCATCCAATCTTTTCCAATATGGTTATTCTAAGCAGTAGAGAAATCTTATAATGTATCTGAACTCTGTCTCTTGACCAGTTTCTTGACCTGTCATTTGTTTTCTTCTCTTGAATTTTATTGTCACACAGCTTGCATTTATATTGATCTCAATGAATTGGATAGGGGGGACTAGATGGGGGACTTGAGATTTATGACCATTTCCTAGAAACACTTGTGATTATTTTTACATACCCTTTTTTATTGTTTGCTTAATCAAAAGATCATTTGTCCTTTTTAATTTATCCCTGTTCATCATAAATTTAGTATTGCCATACTTTTTTAAAAATAAACCCACCCCTAACTTAGTTATAGAGTTATAGAGCCGGTGCTTAATAAATACTTTGTGAATTGTTGTAGTGAATTAATATAAATTAGCAAATATGTATTAAGAACCAATTTTTGGGCTAGACATGAAGGAAATACAAAAATAAGCAAAGCATAGACCCTATCTTTAAAAATAATTTACAGAATATTCTTATCTTCACAATTACTTAATTGTTTTAAAACTGAATAAGCCATTTAAAATATTGGGGTTTCTTTTTTGTTTATTGGTTTTTTTGGTAAGAAAGGAATAATGGAGCTGACAATGAGGATAAGCATTGTTTCATATGTCTGATCCATGCCAGAGAATGCAGTTCAAAACACTAAAATAAAGTCTGAATTACAAAGGTTCTGATAAACACCTCATTTCCAAAATATATAGAGAATTGACTCAAATTTATAAGAAATCAAGCCATTCTCCAATTGATAAATGGTAAAAGGATATGAACAGACAATTTTCACGTGAATAAATTGAAACTATTTCTAGTCATGTGAAAAAGGTGTTCCAAATCACTATTGATCAGAGAAATACAAATTTACATAACTCTGAGATACCACTACACACCTCTCAGATTAGCTAAAATGACAGGAAAAGATAATGATGAATGTTGGAGGGAATGTGCGAAATCTGAGACACTGATACATTGTTGGTGGAACTGTGAGCAAATCCAATCATTCTGGAGAGCAATTTAGAACTATGCTCAAAAAGTTAAACTTTGCATACCCTTTGACTCAGCAGTGTTACTACTGGGCTTATATCCCAAAGAGATCTTCAAGAAGGAAAGGGACCCACACGTGCAAAAATATTTGTGCCAGCTCTTTTTGTAGTGCCTAGAAACTGGAAACTCAATGGATGCCCATCAACTGGAGAATGGCTGAATAAATTGTGGTATATGAATGTTATGGAATATTATTGTTCTGTAAGAAGTGACCAGCAGGATGATTTCAAGGAGATCTGGAGAGACTTGCATGAATTGATGTTAAATGAAATAAGCAGAACCAGGAGATCATTATACATGGCAACAACAGGATTATGTGATGATCAGCTCTGATGGATGTGGCTCTCTTCAACATGACATGATTCAAACCAGTTCCATTTGTTCAGTAAAGAAGAGAATCAGCTACACCTAGAGAAAGAACTGTGGGAAATGAGTGTGGACCACAACATAGCATTTCCACTCTTTATGTTATTATTTGCTTGCATTTTTGTTTTACTTCTTAGGTTTTTCTTGATTTCTAGATCTGATTTTTCTTGTGCAGCAAGATAACTGTATAAATAGGCATACATATATTGGATTTAACATATACTTTAACATATTTAACATGTATTGGACTAGTTGTCATTTAGGGGAGGAAGTGGGGGAAAGGAGGGGAAAAGTTGGATCAGAAGGTTTTGCAAAGGTCAATGTTGAAAAATTACCAATGAATATGTTTTGTAAGTAAAAAGCTATAATAATAAAAATGCAAAAATTAAAATTAAAATAAAATAAAACATAAGCAAACAAAAATAAATAAATAAATGCTGAATTTGATTCAAGCATGATTGGTGAATACTTAACAAAATAATAAAAATTACAATAAAAATAGATAATATACAGATACTAAATCTACAAAGATCTTTTTGTCTCCATTTTTATTTGAGTTTGCCACATTAGTATAGGCATGCTTTCTATCAAATGAACTCACCATCTCGTCAGCAATTAAATGTTATCTGGAGGAATGAGGAGTTAATGACTTTCTCAGAGTCATAGAATAAGTATCAATCAGAAGTCACACTTGAAACTTGGTCTTCTTGTCTTAATAACTAAGTAAGCCTCTATCTTCTACCTTAGGCTGTCTCTATCATTTATCATAAACTACTTTTTTTTTTGAAAGGGATAGTCATTTATCTTTTGATCTATATTTCTCATCTTTCCACATAGATTTAATTTATTTTGTGATAGGAATAATGTTTATTGTATACATTTTCATCCCTTGAAATATAGCAGCTAGGTAATTGGTTGGTGATAATGAAAAGCCACAATGAAACTATTATAAAATTTGTCCCTCAGAATAATTGCAATCCCTCTGCTTTTATCACCCAATTTTACTAATATCATTCATTTTTAATATCACCCAAAATCATGAAGTCATGAAGTGTGAGTCAATCTGAGAATGAGGAATGGGGACCATTAATATGTAGAAACATCCCTCATGCTGCTTATTGATTTAGAAAAATCATATCATTATTTTATTCTATTGTATTTTTATTTATTTAAAAAATTCTAATTACATCTTAATCTGCTTCATATCAGGCTGAATGTTCATTAAAAAAAAAAAAAAAACAGGCAAAAAAATCTCCTGCAATACAGCCACAGACTTTTGAATTTGACACTTCTATAATCTAATCTGCCCCCGAACCATTCTAAAACATCTATTCAAAGATTTCCATCCAGCCAGGGGGAAATGAGAACTTCCAGAAAACAAAGAAACAAAGAAACAAAACACAACATTCAGTTGGATAGTGCTAATAGTTGGAAATGTTTACCTCAAATTGAACTGAAATAGATCTTTTTATAACATATGAGGCAAGTTCAGACTGATATTCCAGGCCTTACAAACCACATGGGATTTAGTTCAGATCAGAAGAATCAGCTTCGATTGTAGCACTGTTTATAGTATAATCTTACCTTATTCCTAAAAATTTGCAGGTTCTATTTTCTCTTCCAGTGAGATATAGCACATTTATTTAGAGCTGAATGAACTCTCAGAGGCCAACTAGACAATGCTATTCCTTTATTTTAGAGATGAGAAATAAGTGGTTCAGAAAGATTAAGTGGTTGCTCAAAGATTATATATGTAGTAACTGACAGAAGCGTACTTCAAACTTAGGTACTTTACTTCAAATCTAGTTCTCTTTATACTCTGACATGTTTTCTCTTAGAGGATTTCAGTAAATTGCTTTCTACATTTCCTTTGTATGTGAAATAAGCATCAAATTGCTTTTCTAGAAAGCTAAAAAGAAAAAAAAAAAAACAACACTAGGGAAAGTATGCTCAGGAAATAGATAGGAAATACATTTGGTGACATTTTAGCTTTAAGTTCAACTAGTATTATTATAAAACATGACATTACATCTAAACAAAATAATATACTAATCTAAATACTGAATTGTTTGATTTGATTGCAACAATTTGTAGCAAATCAATTCAGTTCTCGAAGGATTAGGCAAGAGGCAAGAAGTTTTCTTTCTTTACCTTGTGCTGTTTGAAAATGATCATATTAAAACAAGTGCTTATGAAAGCATTTTATTGGATAGAACAATTATATCATTTCCCAATACTGCTTTTAAAAAGTGATGTACATTTAAACAAATGTCTATTAGATGAATTTAAAAGGATGCATAGATCAAGTACCCCTATGTTTTAATGTAGAATTTGTAAAGTTTCTAGCAAAGAACACTACAGAGACCCTCAAAAATGTGACAATGTGCAAACATGCTTAATTATAGGCTTTGGGGGTCATTGGATATTATATGTGGTTGTCAGATAAATGTTCTTATATAATAGTAATAAAATATTAGTAATAAATATTGTGATTTTTCATATAACACCAGAGAATCACAAATATCTTCTTAAATTGTTGTATCTGTGAAGAAGAAATTTATTAATAATTGTGATATTGAACTTCAACAAAGTTAAAAATCCGAACACCAATCAAATAATAGACATCCATTAAGCATATATTATGCATGTATATGTTGCACTGTGCTAAGTGCTAGGAGTATAAATAAAAAGCAAAAACAGTATCTGTCTTCTGGGAATTTACATTCTAATGGGGGTGATATAATGTGCAAATCAGAATATACAAGGTAAATATACTGGCAATCAAAGATATCCTTTAAGGGGATATTACAGTTGGAAGAACCGAGAAAGATTTCTTGAAGATAATAGTACTTTAATTGAGAAGTAAGTTACACAGATTTTCTAAGAGTAGGCTGCTGGCAGTGAAGAGGCATGGGGAACAGCTAATTCAAAGATTTGGTAAAAGGATACTGAGTATCTTATGTGAGGACTATCAGGGCAAATAAGGCTGGATTGTAGAGTTAAAAAGTAATAAAATGTAAAGACACAGAAGGGCAGGTTGTGGAGACTCTTAAATGTCAACTGAAGGGTTTAACATTTGATTCTAAATTGAATGTTGAGCCAGTGATATTTATTAAGCAGAGAATTCCAGGTGATGTAAAAAACAAAATGGAAGACAAGATATTTTTTTTCCAGTCCTCAAGAAAGCTCAAAACTCTCTCAAATAAGAATTTTGTGCAAGTGGTAAAGTACTTGCTTTCTATAAGGATACTGTAGCAAGAAGTATAATACAATAACATTAATGAATTAACAGCAGAGCATGTTAATTCCAAAAAACCTTAATAATTGCCCTTAGCAGTTCATATGCTTTGGTAGGACAGCACAACAGGAGGAGTGTGTTTATACTACAAATGTTCTTGTTGCTGCTGAAGTCTCTACCACCATACCTTGTTCTCACAACACTATTCTGTGATCACAAAGTACAGATAGCAACTCTGTCCATCTCCACATTCTAACCATAAATTCCTCAAATAACACACACACACACACACACACACACACACACACACAAAATCTGATTGAAGAAGGGAAGCATAAGAGAAAATGTTCTCTCTGGGATTGCAGTCTGTTGCAGCAAAGCTCAGCCAGAGAATAAAAAAATCATTGGAAGTAGGGAAAAATGCTAATATGTGAGTTGACCAAGCTTGAAGGAAAGGGGACTAGAATCTCTCTGAGACCAGTTCTGTCCCTCTGAAGTAATTTTGATCAGGAATAGAATCTAGTGAAAAGCATATTTCTCAAAGCAATAGGAGACGGAGACAATATTATGGCCCAATCATCAGAGAATCTAACATCAAAGTGCAAGCATTCATAAAGAAAATGTTGGGAGAATTCAGAGATTTCCAAGGATGTCAGGAAGAAGAAAGTTCCATTTAAAAACTTGAACAGAAGCTGTTAAACCAACAGGAAAAATCTTAAAATAATAAGGTACAATGGCCAGTAAGATATCTAAATTAGCCAAACACCTTAAAAGAAATATTGCAAAAAAAAATGAATTAATATTTGATGAAGGAGAATATGTGGATCCTCCCAAAAAAGGCATGAGCAAAAAATTTTGCTTTGTAGTCATTTCAGACAACAAAACTCAAAAAAAGATAAATACATTGCTATTTATCTTTCATACTTAAAGTGAAACAATGACATCACATTTTGGGGCTCAGAATAGAAGGTGTTCAACTGTGGATGATCAGTCTAATACAAGCTCAGAAAACTATACCACAAGTTGAGCAAAAAATAATCCATTTGAACATTTGAGATGGGGATCTTTAGATTTGTGTATTTCACATTTCTTGTTTCTGCTTTGTTCATAGAATATAGCTCCTTTTTTTTTTTTTTTAATCTTGTCATAACAGATTCTCTTTCATTCTAGCACCCAAAGCTGCTCTACAAGGGCGTATACTTTACTTTATCAACTTTGTGGGGCTGTTGTATACATTCGGTATAGTGGTGATTGTGCAATACCACCACTTAACAGCTCTTTTTTTGATATAGGCACTGTACCAGTGCCTCCCATTTCTCAGAATCAATTCTAAAATTCTTCAGAGAGACCTTGAAAGTGTCCTTGTTTTTGCTTCTTCTTACTTCTGATTGCTTTTTTTGTACTAGTTCTCCATAAAATAGTCTTTTCGGTAAGCATATGTTTGATATTTGTGTTGGGTGGTCAGCTCATCAGAGATTGCACTCTCTGCAGCAGAGTTTGAATGCTTGGCAGTTCAGCTTGACAGATCGCTCAATACTTTATCTTGTCATGTAATCTTCACTACCTTCCCAAGATAATTCAAATCTAAGCTATTCAGGATTCTGGCATGGTGCTGGTAAACTGTTCAGATTTCAGGGGAATACAACAATCAAGTCAACATATCCCTGTAGATCTTTGGTTCAGTCTAATAACTCTTCTCTGCCACATTGTCTTTTAGAGCCTCTCAGACACTGAACTAGCTCTGGCATTGTGTGTGTCAGCCTCATCATCTTTGTGGGAAATCCTTGGAAAGCATACTACCAAGGTAAGTGAACTTCCCCAGAGTATCCAAAATTTCTCCATTTGCTATAATTGATGGTTCTACATATGTATGACATAGAGTTGACTGGTTGAGAAACTGTTTTCTTGGTGTTCATTGTCAGGCTAAAATTAAGAAAAAAAGGCAGATGGAAATAAATACTGCATTCAAGGAGAGCACAACTAAGGAAGGAAAATACCCCCCAAACATAGTGAGTTTTTAAAAGAAAGAAAACCTAGAAATTTTTGTCTCTTTTTTTTCCAGGAAAAAAAGTCATTTGATCACTTGTTTTAGAAACTTAGTCTAAACAGTCTGAATTCAGAGAAAGATTTACAACAAAGCATAGAAACTGAGTTGTCTTCTCATAAACTTCTGAATATATAGAGAATCTTTATCCCTGTTGCTGCAGTGAATAACCTTAATTTAGCTGTTTCAAATAGTGTAAAGCTGCATCTCCTCCATTAAATTATAAGTTTCTTGAGATGAGAAACTAACTGGGGTAGCTAGACAGCACAGTGGATACAGCATCAGCTCTGAAATCAGGAGGACCTGAGTTCAAATGTAGTCTCAGATACTTAAAGCTATTAACATTTACTAGTTGTGTGACTCTTGAGCAAATCATTTAACCACAATTGCCTCACCAAAAGAAAAAGAGATCAGGGACTATCTTTGACTCTTTTTGTATTCACAGTACTTAGCAGGGTGTCTGACACATAGTAACTGCTTAACAAATGTGTTTTGATTGATTGATTGGTCACACTAAGTAAAAGAGAAGGGAAATGCCCAAGAATAAGATTTATATAAACCGGAGAAATTTATTTCAGCTTACTCTCTATGGGCATTTAGATTCTGGAATGTTTCAACCTTATAAATATACATCTGTAATGGTGTGACAGATGCCTCTAAAGCCAGCTTCCTAATTTTTCAATTTTGTATTACAAAAGTACCATCCCAGATTAGTGTTAGAGATATCTTTCCATCTCAAAATCTCCCATTAGAATGACAATTTATAAAGAACAAAGTATTAACTATTGTAATATTCTTGTTTTGGTTTTCCAGTGGTCTCTGGGGCAGCCTTCTTTTCAGCTCAGTAATTATCACAAGAGTAGCCAGGTGTTAAGTCGAAATTCTTTATTGACTCCTTCAAAATCTTGTCTCCTTGCCTAGGGTTTCATCTAGCTTTCTTAGAGCTTTCTTGGTTTCAGTCGAGAAAGTAAGAAGGAGAGCCTGCCACCAAGGTAGTATGGGATGAGATGAATGAATCTGAATCCAAGGGCTTGCGCTTCAGCCTCCAGTCTGTTTGTCTTCTCTAGCTCCCAATCCGAGCTCTCAGTCCCCCAGAAGAGCCACCTGATAGAAGAGATTGCCTGATTGAAGGCGGAAATGATTCTCTCTCCTTGGCTAGAGAGCTTGGCTTATATGCTTTCCACTGAGTATAATTCAATTATTATATCACTAGGAAACCATTATTTGTTGTAAGATTAAATCAGTCATACTAAATTTAGAGAAATATTAAGCACCATGCTAAACTAGATAAACATTGTCTCATCAATTCCAGTTAGAATTTAGACCTTGTAAGAATCCTTGTTTCAAGTTCAGCGTTCTACCCCCATAACAAGCTATTCCCTCAGCTTCTAGATCTTTGCTGTGGAATCTTTGAGGACATAAATTGAGGAATATGAGAAGATGGGATAAGAAATTTCTTGATATATTCAAAGTTGGATAATAGGAAATTGTAAAACATCTTATCTCTGATGGACATTTATCTATGGTGTTTTAACTGGAGGAAACAAGTGGAACCCTTCTAAACTGATGACAAAGGCAAAAGCAATAAATGAAAAAAGGAAGGAATAAAAGGAAGAAAGGAAGGAGGGAGGGAAAGAGGAAGGAGGGAGGAGGAAGGAGGGAAGGAAGGAAGGAAGGAAGGAAGGAAGGAAGGAAGGAAGGAAGGAAGGAAGGAAGGAAGGAAGGAAGGAAGGAAGGAAGGAAGGAAGGAAGGAAGGAAGGAAGGAAGGAAGGAAGGAAGGAAGGAAAGAGAGAGAGAGAGAGAGAAAGAAAGAAAGAAAGAAGAAAAGAAGAAAGAAAGAAAGAAAGAAAGAAAGAAAGAAAGAAAGAAAGAAAGAAAGAAAGAAGAAAGAAAGAAAGAAAGAAAGAAAGAAAGGAAAGAAAGAAAGAAAGAAAGAAAGAAAGAAGAAAGAAAGAAAGAAAGAAAGAAAGAAGAAAGAAAGAAAGAAAGAAAGAAAGAAAGAAAGAAAGAAAGAAAGAAAGAAAGAAAGAAGAAAGAAAAGAAGAAAGAAAGAAAGAAAGAAAGAAAGAAAGAAGAAAGAAAGAAGAAGAAGAAAGAAAGAAGAAAGAAAGAAAGAAAGAAAGAAAGAAAGAAAGAAAGAAAGAAGAAAGAAAGAAAGAAAGAAAGAAAGAAAGAAAGAAAGAAAGAAAGAAGAAGAAAGAAAGAAAGAAAGAAAGAAAGAAAGAAAGAAAAGAAAGAAAGAAAGAAAGAAAGAAGAAAAGAAAGAAAGAAAGAAAGAAAGAAGAAAGAAGAAAGAAAGAAAGAAAGAAAGAAAGAAAGAAGAAAGAAAGAAAGAAAGAAAGGAAGGAAGGAAGGAAGGAAGGGAGGGGAGGGAGGAAAGACAAAAAGAATAAGAAAGAAAAAGAAGAAAAGAAAGAAAGAGAATAAGGAACAAAGAAACAAAACTCTGTATGCATGTAGTCTAGTAGCAAAATAATATTGCACATGGGTTTCTCCAAGAAGCTTTACCCATTAAATTGTCTGGCCAGTGCCAGGAGAATAGCCTTGGGTTAATCTCTCAATGAGGAACCAGGCTTTATGGAGGGTCACATAGTCTTCCCTTCAGGATTCTGTATAAAAATGCTAAACCTAGAATCTAAAGGGGGAAGGATATAGATGTTAATGAAGACAAAAACATTAATTATTAATATGGCTATGTATAAATGCTTGATTATTCATATATGCACACATTCTATAACAAGTCATAATAATCAATTTACATTATTCAGTAAGGAAAAATAGCTCTTACCATTACAAAATTTTATGACACACACAAATATCCCTATACACATAATAAGCATATTAGAGTCTACAGACTAAACTATGAAAGGAATTATGATGTAGTCTAAAAGGCTTTATAAGAGCAATCCATTATACTTGTAAGCAGCTCTAATTAAGAGAAAATGGTTTTGTTTTTCTCACATTGAGGCTAAATTTTTCTGTGTGCAAGTTCCTTGGTTCTTCCTTCTTTGGCTAAGCAGAGTTAGTATCAGATTTCTTCAATGTGAAAGTTTTTCAAATATTTGAAGACAATTATTTGTTCCCTTGCTTCAAATACAAGTTTTGCTAACCCCAGGCCAAAAAACCTTCAATCCTTCTGTGAATCTATGCATGATATGGTCTCTATTGACCTCATGCTGAACTTTCAGGAGTCAAAAATAGTAAAAAAATTTCTAGCCTTCCAAGATTCAATTTTATCAGGAGGTCAGATTATGCTGCATACATAAGGTATTTTATCTACCCCTAACCATTTTAGCATGATGCTTTGGAGCTTAATTTGCATTTAAGCCTCAGGGACTTCCATCTTGGCCCCACTCCAAGGTTCCTGTCTTTCCACAGATTATTTTATTATGTCCATCAGAATCACCACAAGGGTTTAATTGAGACAATTTGAACTGGATCATAAGAATCAATTATTCAAATTTCAATGTCTTATTGGTAAATGCTAAAAACAAGGGCTTTATTTATCATTTTGTTAATTGGCTAGGCCAGAAAAAGAGACCCTAAGAACTAGAAGAGACCTTAAAGGTCAATTTGTTGTGGGTGGTGTAGACACCAGATGACGGTAGGTACCAAAAGTTGGAATTCAGTGATGTGAAGAACTCACAGTGGCCATTCTCTTAGGCAAAAAGTAGATTTATTTAGGGAAGAGGTTACAGATAAAATGAAGAGATAAAAGATACAAGAAATGGTAAATGTGAAATAAGAATTGGGAGAGCATACAAAGACAAGTTCCTCAATGGAACTCACAATTACCAGTAGAAAGGGAGCACCTCATGAGTTTTCAGCATGCTCTTAAGATAGCAGGCTAAATCCTAAAGGAATTTAGTACCCTGGAAGAGTTAATTAGGTATAAGGAGGAGAATTGGAGTCAGGAGAGATACGAAAAGGCATGATAGGGTTACCAGAGACCATGTGGTATGGAGTAGGGGTAAGGGGAAAGATATCATAAGGCAGGAGACAGAGTGCCTGTAATGGACTGACCCAAAGGAAGGCAATGGGAAAGCTATGACCCATAATTATATTTTATAAGGAAATTTTAACATCAGGGATATGACTGGGATTTCTGATAGGACATGGCTAGGTGAGGCTGCCCAAGACCCCAACAGAAAGTGTACCTTGGGGGGGTTGACATAATTTGACTTTTTGACTGGAGGACCTCCCCAAAGGGTGGGACCATAGAGTTAAACTGATCTCTATCAGAGCCTTCTCCTTGCCTCTCTCAAGGATTAATTTTTATCAGTTCTTCAGTTTCTCTCTACTACCCAGACCAAACATGGAAGACCTCATAAAATCCATCACTGAACAAAAATGTAATTCACAACATATCATACACATTGCAGTGCATTTTTGCTAGAGGTCCTCTGGTGTGTATGTTGGAGTGTAGAAAGGGCAACCTCTTGTCTACTACCTGCATTTTTATTTCTTCATCATATTCTCACTTCTATACCTTTTGTTTCTTGCTTCTGAACCAATTACTCTCCAGAAAATATTCTTTTGCAAGTAACAATTGATTTTCTATTAGATTTTTGTTTTTTTCTGTTTGTTAAACAATCCTTCTAGCTTTGCCTAGATGACTTCTCTGCAGCTTTTCCCATAACATACTTTTCTGATTATTTTCTAACCTATATGTTTGATTATTCCTTTTCAATCTCATTTGGTAATTTGATATTAATCATCTACCCACTTTGCTAGATTTGATTATCATCTGTATGAAGAAACTTCCCACATTTATTATCCAGCTGCAATCTGTCTCTAGAAATATAGGACTACACACCTGAAAGACTAAGCATTTTGGATATCCTATTGGCATAATAAGTTCAAGATGTCAATAAATGAATTCATCATTTTTCCTCAAACTGTCCCTTCTTCAAGATTCTCTATTATTTTGAGAATAATATCATTTTCCTAATTGTGTAGGTTTCTTACTGTGAATGAGATTGTAGACTTGAGAGAAGTCTAAATGAGTATCTTCAATTTTCTTAGTAAAGTTGCAAACTATTTGCTAAGAATGAGGGGAATAGAAAGCAAAGTTGAAGCCTTAAAAAGAGCAGAAAATATTTAAGCCAAAAGGAATTAAGGAAAGGACACCAAATGGAAGTGAAAGTATAGCTAAGGTGGGAAAGCATACACTTGTAGTAAAGCCAATCAGTAGGATTCCATGATTTCTTCTAATTATATTTGACTATTTGTGAATTGGCAAAGAAGGTGCAATAATAGGAATTTCAGTTTTAGTAGTGAGAGAATAGCAGATAGTGAAGATAATAAGGAATTTTAGGGTGAAGCAAAGAATCTTATTCAAATAATTGAGCACATGTTTTAGTCTTTCAAAATTTTCATAGTAGTATGCTGTGGTGATATTTTGATTAGAATTTATCTCACAAGATTTCATTTTTAAGAATACAAGGATGAATAATCACACAATAAACATTTAATGATTTCAGAACAATAAGCATTTATTAAAAACTTATTATGTACAAAGCACTGTGCATATGTATTGATGTCCACAATTAAGACAGAAGAGTATTCATTCAAAAGAATTTGTTCCACATGAATAATTTGTCCTAGAAACTAGAGGTGGAAAGGAAATTATATCATGAAAAAGGATAAAGTGGTGATACTACATCTCATGAAGAGACAGAGGTAACCTATTATATCTGAGAGAAAGAAAGGAGGGGGATGAATATAGTGTGTATCAATAGACATATTTGATTTATGGTGAAACTTCTTCCACTTCATTGAAAAGTGAGAGAGAAGGAGTAAGCTAAGGGGAAGGGAATACAGAAATAGTGAGGAACAGGGGTAAAATAGGAAGAGGAAGTTTAAGGTGGGGGAGGGATACTAAAAAGGGAGGGCTGTGAAAGGCAAGTGGTGTTCACAAGTTTAATACTGGGGAGGAGGGTAAGAGGGAAGGAAAGGAGAAAAGCATAAGCAGGGGTTAACAAGATGGCAAGCAATATAGAATTAGTTATTCTAATCATAAATGTTAATGGGGCAAACTGCCTCATAAAGAGGAAGCAGTGAGCAGACTGGATTAAAAGTCAGAATCCTCCTATATGTTGTTTACAGGAAATACACCTGAAACAGGATGATACATTCAAAATAAAAGTAAAAGGGTGAAGCAGAATCTATTATGCTTCAGGTGTAGCCAAAAAAGCAGGGGTAGCCATCCTCATTTCAGATCAAGCAAAAACAAAAATTGATCTAATTAAAAGAAATAGGGAAGGGCATTATATTCTGCTAAAGGGTAGCATCAATAATAAAGCAGTATCGATATTAAACATATACACACCAAGTGGTGCAGCATCTAAATTCTTAAAAGAGAAATTAAGAGAGCTGCAAGAAGAAATAGACAGCAAAACTCTAATAGTGGGAGATCTCAACCTTGCACTCTCAGAATTAGATAAATCAAACCACAAAATAAATAAGAAAGAAGTCAAAGAGGTAAATAGAATACTAGAAAAGTTTGATATGATAGGTCTTTGGCGAAAGCTAAATGGAGACAGAAAGGAGTATACTTTCTTCTCAGCAGTTCATGGAACTTATACAAAAATTGATCATATACTAGGACATAAAATCCTCAAAATCAAATGCAGTAAGGCAGAAATAGTAAATGCATTCTTTTCAGACCACAATGCAATGAAAATTACATTTAATAAAAAGCCAGGGGAAAATAGACCAAAAAATAATTGGAAACGAAATAATCTTATATTAAGAATGATTGGGTAAAACAGCAAATCATAGACATAATTAATGACTTCACCCAAGAAAATGACAATAATGAGACATCATACCAAAATGTGTGGGATACAGCCAAAGCAGTAATAAGGGGAAGTTTTATATCTCTAGAGGCCTACTTGCATAAAATACAGAAAGAGAAAGTCAATGAATTGGGCTTACAACTAAAAATGCTAGAAAAGGAACAAATTAAAAACCCCCAGACAAACACGAAACTTGAAATTCTAAAAATAAAAGGTAATATTAATAAAATTGAAAGTAAAAAAAAAAAAACCTATTGAATTAATAATAAAACTAAGAGTTGGTTCTATGAAAAAACCAACAAAATAGACAAACCCTTAGTAAATCTGATTAAAAAAAGGAAAGAGGAAAAGCAAATTGTTAGTCTTAAAAATGAAAAGGGAGAACTCAGCACTAATGAAGAAGAAATTAGAACAATAGTTAGGAGCTACTTTGGTCAACTTTATGCCAATAAATTTGATAACTTAAATGAAATCGAAGAATATTTTCAAAAATATAACTTGCCCAGATTAACAGAGGAAGAAGTAAATAGTCTAAATAGTCCCATTTCAGAAAAAGAAATAGAACAAATTATTAACCAACTCCCTAAGAAAAAATCCCCAAGATCAGATGGATTTATATGTGAATTTCACCAAACATTTAAAGAACAACTAACAACAATGCTATATAAACTATTTGAAAAAATAGGGATTGAAGGAGTCTTACCAAATTCCTTTTATGACACAGACATGGTACTGATACCTAAACCAGGCTGAAAACAGAGAAAAAAATATAGACCAATCTCCCTAATGAATATTGATGCTAAAATTTTAAATAAAATATTAGCAAAAAGACTACAGAAAATCATCCCCAGGATAATACACTATGACCAAGTGGGATTTATACCAGTAATGCAGGGCTGGTTCAATATTAGGAAAACTATTAGTATAATCAACTATATCAATAACCAAATTAACAAAAGCCACATGATCATCTCAACAGATGCAGAAAAAGCATTTGATAACATCCAACATCCATTCCTACTAAAAACATTTGAAAGTATAGGAATAAATGGACTATTCCTTAAAATAATAAGTAACATATATTTAAAACTATCAGTAAACATCATATGTAATGGTGATAACCTTTTCCAGTAAGATCAGGACAGAAACAAGGTTCCCCACTGTCACTATTACTATTCAATATTGTATTAGAAATGCTAGCCTCGGCAATAAGAGTCAAGAATGAGATTCAAGGAATTAGAGTAGGTAATGAGGAAATCAAACTGTCATTCTTTGCAGATAATATGATGATATAATTAGAGAACCCCAGAGATTCTAATAAAAAGTTATTAGAAATAATTCACAACTTTAGCAAAGTTGCTGGATACAAAATAAATCCACATAAACCCTCACCATTTTTATACATCACCAACAAAATGCAATAGCAAGAGATACAAAGAGAAATTCCATTCAAAACAAATGTTGAGAGTATAAAATATTTGGGAATCCATCTACCAAAGAAAAATCAGGAATTATATGAGCAAAATTACAAAACACTTGCCACACAAATAAAATTAGATTTAAATAATTGAAAAGACATTCAGTGATCATGGATAGGCCGAGCAAATATAATAAAGATGACAATACTCCCCAAAATAATCTATTTATTTAGTGCTATACCAATCAGTCTCCCAAGAAACTATTTTAATGACCTAGAAAAAATAAAAACAAAATTCATATGGAAGAATAAAAGGTCGATAATTTCAAGGGAATTAATGAAAAAAAAGTCAGATGAAGGTGGCCAAGTGTACCTGATCTAAAGCTATATTATAAATCAGCAGTAACCAAAACCATTTGGTATTGGCTAAGAAATAGACTAGTCAATCAGTGGAACAGATTAGGTACACAGGACAAAATAGGGTACAACTATTGCAATCTAGTGTCTGACAAACCCAAAGATACTAACATTTGGGATAAGAATTCATTATTTGAAAAAAACTGTTGGGAAAATTGGAAATTAGTATGGCAGAAATTAGGTATGGATCCACACTTAACACCATATAGCAAGATAAGATCAAAATAGGTCCATGATTTAGGCATAAAGAATGAGACCATAAATAGATTAGAGGAACAGAGGATAGTCTACCTCTCAAACCTTTGGAGGAGGAAGGAATTTATGACCAAAGGAGAACTAGAGATCATTATTGATCACAAAACAGATTTTGATTACATCAAATTAAAAGGCTTTTGTACAAACAAAAATAATGCAAACAAGATTAGAAGGGAAGTAACATATTGGGAAAATATTTTTACAGTTAAAGGTGCTGATAAAGGCCTAATTTCCAAAATATGTAGAGAACTGACTCTAATTTATAAAAAAATCAAACCATTCTCCAATTGATAAATGGTCAAAGGATATGAACAGACAATTTTCAGATGATGAAATTGAAACTATATCCACTCATATGAAAGAGTGTTCCAAATCACTACTGATCAGAGAAATGCAAATTAAGACAACTCTGAGATACCACTACACACCTGTCAGATTGGCTAAGATGACAGGAACAAATAATGATGAATGTTCGAGGGAATGTTGGAAAACTGGGACACTAATACATTGTTGGTAGAGCTGTGAAAGAATCCGGCCAATCTGGAGAGCAATTTGGAACTATGCCCAAAAAGTTATCAAACTGTGCATACCCTTTGATCCAGCAATGCTACTACTGGTCTTATATCCCAAAGAAATATTAAAGTTGAGAAAGGGACCTGTATGTGCCAAAATGTTTGTGGCAGCTCTTTTTGTAGTGGCTAGAAACTGGAAAATGAATGGATGTCCCTCAATTGGAAAATGGTTGGGTAAATTATAGCATATGAATATTATGGAATATTATTGCTCTGTAAGAAATGACCAGCAGGATAAATACAGAGAGGTTTGGAGAGACTTACATGAACTGATGCTGAGTGAAATGAGCAGAACCAGAAGATTACTATATACTTCAACAACAATATTGTATGAAGATATATTCTGATGGAAGTGGATATATTCAACATAAAGAAGATCCAACTCACTTCCAGTTGATCAATGATGGACAGAAACAACTACACCCAGAGAAGGAACACTGGGAATTGAATGTAAACTGTTAGCATCACTGTCTCTCTACCCAAGTTACTTATACCTTCGGAATCCAATTTTTAACGTGCAACAAGAAAATTGGATTTATACACTTATATTGTATCTAGGTTATACTGTAACATATTTAATATGTATGGGATTGCCTGTCATCTAGGGGAGGGAATAAAGGGAGGGAGGGGAAAATTTGGAAAAATGACTACAAGGGATAATGTTATAAAAAAATTACTCATGCATATGTACTGTCAAAAAAATTATAATTATAAAATTAATAGAAAAAAAAAACATATAATCTCATTTGATCCTTAAAATAACCCTGCAAAGTAGGTGCTCCATTATCATACATATTTTATAATTCAAAAAACTAAAGTAAACAAGTTAAGAGGTCTATTCTGGATCACAAAACTATGTGGGGTTTAATGCCACATTTTAAATCAAAATGTCTTGACTCTAGACCTACCACTCTATCCACCGAGGTACTGGATGTATTCACATGACACATTAGATAGTTTACCTCAAAGCCAAAAATATCAGGATTTAAGTCTAGCTTGTTTTGCATACTGATTGTATGATCCTAAACAAGTTACATAACTTTTTAGTGCCCTAAGTAACTCTTCAAGTGTAGGTCTTAGTGTTCATAACCCAAGATATCTTTTAAATATGGTTCATATATAGTTGTGTATCTACATACATAATTCAGCCCTATACAATGTAAGCTCCTTGAGGAGCATTTTTTTTGTCTTTTTATCATCAGAACCTTACACAGTATTCATATATAATAGTCCCTTAAATATGCTTACTGATTGATAGGTTGAAGAACACAATTGAGTTAATTGTTTTACTCCCTTCTTCTTTCAAAAAAGGTTGAATAATAATGGATTTTAAAGACCATGATTAACAGAATAATCATTTTTTAAAATTATGATTAGGCAAATAAAGTAAATAAAATGTATAGTATATAAATGCCATGGAATATTACTCTAATGGAATACATATGAAAAGCACAGAGAAATATAAAAAAATAAAATAGTGAATTGATGCAGAGAAAGGTAAGCAGAAACAAGGAAACAATGTAGACAATGATTATCAAAATAAGTAAATAAATAAATAAACAAACAAAAAGGATAATGATCCCAAAATAATCAAAAGAGAATTTTGTGAAATTTCAAAGAATAAGCATAGCTCCAAAGAAGAGATATGAAATGATCCCCATATAGAAATTAAAGATACATAGATTCAGTATATTCTAGAAACTTCAAAATTATAAATGTTGATTTTTTTAACTGATGTCTTTCTTTTTTCCCTTTCTAAAAATAATATTATATATTAATATTATAATAATAATGTAATATAACATTATATATATATATATACATATATATATAAATAATATTATATGGCATAGCATTTTGGGGTAAAGGAAGGGAAGAAATCATAGGAGAAATTTTGGTGATTTAAAAATAAAATACTTAAATAAAATAAAGTCCATGTTTAAGTAATTAAATAAGTTTAAGTAAGATTATGTCAGATATTTATATGATAGTCATCGCTGGTATCTGTAACCTAAACAACTTTGAAAATCCTATTTTGAAAACTCGATTCAAAATTATCAGACAAAACAGTCCCATCACTATTATGCCAATTGTTTCTTTAAATGTAAATCACGTATTGACAGATATCATTGTTCCCATATGTGACAATGATTTATTTTTCAAATCACTAGCTGCTTCCACATTGAAATAAAGAATTTGACATTGCCAGCAGGATTTTATCTTGTGCTGTGAACTCTCCTTATCTTTCTTGTACTCCCTTCAGAGAAGGTAAGAATTGTGTCTGAAGTCTTGTATATGGCACCCTGGAGTACAGAATAAAATAAGAAACCAATCTATGATGGTGTTGCCTTGGATTTATATTGAAGTTATGATTTTCAAGTTTAGAGATCAGTTGATTAGAGCTGTTCTTAGTTGAGAGTTTAAAAATGCATTTTGATATAGTATGATGGTTTAATTTAAATGGATAACTCAGTATCACCTTTGTAGTTATGCTAAGAGATTTTGAAATATGAATTAATTGGAAAAGTTTCTTTTAGGAACACCAGGCAGGGGCAGTATTTTTAAGCAAAGGAAAAAAGAAAAAGAAAAAAAAACTAAAGGGAGTAATTATTTTTATCAGTGTGAAAGACAACTTCTCAGATCAAAAATGAGTTTTAAGACAATGTGTTATGACAAACTTAGAGATCATTATCTCCTAAAAAGAGAGAAAGAAAAAGACACTTGAAAGAGTATCAGCAAGTACTGTCTCTAAGGCTTACTTTTTCCAAATATGCACTATTTTAATGAGAAAAATCTACTTATGCAATGATGGCATCCTACATGAAGGTAAGAAAAGAACAGGCAGACTGCCACATATGATGTTGTAAAGCATAATGGATTAAAAACAAAAGAATACTATAGCTCTTAATTTAACAGCACCAAATAATGCTTTATTGACTCTCTAACAAGATATTTATCAAATATGCAAAAATTATACACTATTCCTTGAAATATATAACATTAGAAATAACTTTTAAATTTTATTTTATTATTTATATTAATGCATAAAATAAGCAAATGTATGCCTATGACCAAATTTTGCATCTTTTCATTTTGTTATTGAGAAAATTAATTTATATAGTCTGGTTTCACTCAAGTAAAAGGCTTTTCATAAGATTTTGTTTCTTTAATTATTGATTGTGTTTCTTTAATCAGCATTACTCTAAATAAAATGAAGAAAAAAAAGAAAGAATCAAGCATTTATCCAATAACTACTGTGAAAAACACACTATAGTGAGCATTTCATAAATAAGCATTTATTAAGGAAGAAGGAAGGAAGGAAGGAAGGAAGGAAGGAAGGAAGGAAGGAAGGAAGGAAGGAAGGAAGGAAGAAAACCCAAGTGAGGGTCACAAAATGTTGGACAAGACTGAGAAATGACTGAACAACAACTTCACTATTCTTGGCTAAGTGCCATATCCACTGTATTATCTAGCTGTCTCCTGCAAGAGATGCTACAATGTTAGGCTACAATGAAGAGGAGTGAGTGTGCTGGTCAGTAAAATGGATAGAGATAAAATGTTTTGGAGCAAGCATGGTCAGCCCTGGCATCAAGAAAACCTGTATCCAATGAATATTTCTGTCCATATGCTAATCATTTGACCCTAGTTAAATCATGGATTAGTTTCAGTGCCTCAAGCAATTATCCAAGAAGCCAGATTGAATTTTTTAATTCTAAGAACAATTCTGTATCCCAAAATTCCTTTTTTGAAATTTTATTTTATTTGAAAAAGCAGAATTAAAAAAAAGAAAGAAAAACATATCTGTTGCTTTTCTAAGATGTTTCACATATTGTTCTATTTTCCTCATTCTTCATAATCTGTTTTTGTTATTTCTTGGTCTCTCACAGCTTCATTGGTTTCCTTTTGCCCAATTCTAATTTTCAAAAATTATTTTCATCTTTGAGACTCTGTACCTCTTTTTTTCAGTTGGTTTACTTTTTTTTTTCATAATTTTCTTGTTTTTCTTGGATTTTTTTTTAATTTTTAAAATTTTTCCTCAATGTCTTTTATTTGACTTTTAAATTCTTTTTTGAATTCTTCTATTAATTCTTTGGAGGGGGGAGAGGGGTTTCACATTAATCTTTATGGGAACAAAGCCAAGATGGCAGAGAGCAGACAAAGCTTTCTGTGACCTCCTCTGACTTTGTCTCAAACCAACAGCAGATTAAGCCTATAAACAGATTTTGGAGTGACAGAAGCCATAAATCTTTTTTTTTTTTTTTTTTTTTTTTTAATTTTTTTTATTATATATATATATATATTTTATAATATTATCCCTTGTATTCATTTTTCCAAATTACCCCCCCTCCCTTATTCCCTCCCCCCGACGACAGGCAATACCATACATTTTACATGTGTTACAATATAGTCTAAGTACAATACATGTGTGTGAATATCATTTTCTTGTTGCACAATAAACATTAGAATCCGAAGGTACATGCAACCTGGGCAGACAGATATTAGTGCTAACAATTTACATTCCCCTCCCAGTGTTTCTTCTCTGGGTGTATCTACCTCTGTCCATCATTGATCAACTGGAAGTGAGTTGGATCTTCTTTATGTTGAAGATTTCCACTTCCATCAGAATACATCCTCATACAGTATCGTTGTTGAAGTATACAGTGATCTTCTGGTTCTGCTCATTTCACTCAGCATCAGTTGATTTAAGTCTCTCCAACCCTCTCTGTATTCCTCCTGCTGGTCATTTCTTACTGAGCAATAATATTCCATAACTTTCATATACCACAATTTACCCAACCATTCTCCAACTGATGGACATCCATTCATCTTCCAGTTTCTAGCTACAACAAAAAGAGCTGCCACAAACATTTTGGCACATATATGTCTCTTTCCGCTCTTTAGTATTTCTTTGGGATATAATCCCAGTAGTAGCGCTGCTGGGTCAAAGGGTATGCACAGTTTGATAACTTTTTGGGCATAATTCCAGATTAGAAGCCATAAATCTTAAATAAAATATTAGCAAAGAGATTTCAGAAAGAATTCCCCAAGATAATACAACATGAACAGGTTCATGCAGGGCGGGTTCAATATTAGGAAAATTATTAGCATAATTGACTATCAATAACCAAACTCACAAAAATCATATGATTATCTCAATATTTGCAGAAAATCATTTGATAAAATTCAATACCCATTCCTATTAAAAAGACTAGAGAGCATAGGAATAAGTGGATTTTTCCTTAAAATGATTGGTAGCATCTACTTAAAACTATCAGCAAGCATCATGTGTAATGGTGGCAAATTTGAACCATTCCCAAAAAGATTAGGGATGAAACAAGGTTGCCCATTTATCACCATTACTATTGAATATTGTATTAGAAATGTTAGCTTTAGCAATAAGAGAAGAAAAATAGATTAAAGGAATTAGTGTAGGTCATGAGAAAAACAAATTATCACTCTTTGCAGATGATATGATTAGTATTCTAAGAGAATGCTAGAGAATCAACTAACAATTCACAACTTTAGCAAAGTTGCAGGATACAAAATAAATCCGCATCAGTATTCTTATATATTACCAATGAAGTCCAAGAGAAAAAGATACAAAGAACAATTCCATTTAAAATAACTGTTGATAGTATAAAATGTTTGGGAATCTATCTGCCAAGGTAAAGTCAGGAATTATATGAGCAAAACTTCAAAACACTTTCCACACAAATAAAGTCAGATCTAAACAACTGGAAAAATATCGAGTGCTCTTGGATAGGTAGACGCTAATATGATAAAGATGACAATATTACCTAAACTAATCTATTTATTTAGTGCTATACCAATGAAACTCCCAAGAAACTATTTTACTGACCTAGAAAAAATAACAACAAAATTCATCTGGAAGAACAAAAGGTCAAGAACTTCAAGGGAATTAATGAAAAAAAAAAATAAAAAGCAAATGAAGGTGTACCAGATCTAAAACTATATTATAAAGCAGCAATCATCAAAACCATTTGGTATTGGCTAAGAAATAGACTAGCTGATCAGTGGAATAAGTTAGGTTCACACAACATAATAGTCAATGGTTATAGCAATTTAGTCTTTGATGATCCCAAAGACCAAAGCTTTGGGATACAAATTCACTATTTGACAAAAAAAACTCCTGGGAAAAAATGAAAACTAGTGTGACAGAATGGCTGAATAAAGTATGGTATATAAATGTTATGGAATATTATTTTTATAAGAAATTATCAGCAAGGTGATTTTATTTATTTTTTTTAATTTATTTTTTCTTTAGTAATTTTTTTTATTATAGATTTTTATTTACAAGATTATATGCATGGGTAATTTTTCAGCACTAACAATTGCAAAACCTTTTGTTCCAATTTTTCCCCTCCTTCCCCCTCCCCCCTCCCCAGATGGCAGGTTGATCAGTACATGTTATATATGTTAAAGTATTTGCTAAATACTATATATACATACATATATATATATATATATATATATATATATATATATATATATACACACACACACACATGTCCATAAAGTTATTTTGCTGCAAAAAAAGAATCGAATTTTGAAAGTGTATAATTAACCTGTGAAGGAAATAAAAAATGCAGGCGGACAAAAATAGAGGGATTGGGAATTCCATGTAGTGGTTCATACTCATTTCCCAGAGTTCTTTCTGGTTCAATTCATTACCAGCAGGATGATTTTAGAGATGTCTGGAGAGACTTACATGAACAAATAGAAAGTGAAATGAGAAGAACCAGGAGATTATTATACATGGTAACAATTAGATTATACAGTGATCCATTTTGATGGACATGACTCTAACAATGAGATGATGCAGGCCAGTTCCAGTGATCTTGTGATGAAGAGAGCCATCTATACCTGATGTGAGTAAACTCTGTAAAAACTGTCCCCTTTTGATCTGTAAAGTTAACACTCTGAAACTGTGTACCCTTTGATCTGTAAAGAAGGGAGATTGGAGTCTCAAGCCCTCCTGGCAAGCATATCTTCCCAGAAAGTTAAGTGGAGTAATCAGACTGGGCTTTTTCTAAAGCAAATGACCCCATTGATGCAGACCTTTTCAGGAAATTCCAAATTCCCAAAGTCTTCAAAAAGTGATTTCCATTCAATTGGAGATCTAGGATGTAGGAGACTTTGGCTTTCTTTTTAACCTGAAATCTGAGCCTCATATTTTCTATAAAGGATATTTCTAAACTCACTTCTTTGCAGAATGTCCAAAGTAGCATGCTTTCCCTCTTTGGCATAGCTGCCAAGACCCTGCTGGATGTGAAGATATTCTCTTTTCAGTGCCAGCCTTAATTTTCCTTATAGTACTTTGCCACTGAAGAAGTCAGCTTTTCATCCAACAATAAACTTCCATTTTTGCCACTTAAAACTCTTCATTTCATGAATTCTTTCACAAAAGACCTGTGCTGACCAAAAGGGGATTCCTGATCCCAAAAGAGAGAGGCAGACTCTCTGTCTGCCACTGGAATCCATCACACCCAGAGAGAGGACTGTGGGAACTGAGTTGGATCATAACATAACAATTTCACTCTTTTTTCTTGTTATTTGCTTGCATTTTGTTTTCTTTCTCATTATTTTTTTCTTTTTGATCTGTTTTTCTTGTGCAACAAGGTAATTGTATAAATATGTATAAAAATGATTAGTTTCCCTGCTGGAAGAACCCAATAGTGTAATGGCTTTTTCAATCTATACAAAGCACATTTCTTCTATTTATATTAAAATCCATACCATTCCAAAAAAAGCAAAACAAAATAAAACAAAACATATTACTCCTTGTGGTACAAGCTTGTTTTTTTTTTTTTTTTTTTTGGTTTTTTTTTGTTTTGTTTTGTTTTTTTGTTTGTTTGTTTGTTTATATTTTGTTTTGTTTTGTTTTTACTCAAGTGTCCTCCTCTGAAGATAAACCCTGGTCTTCCCTGTTCCATAACATGTTTCAATGGTAAGGTTCTTTTTTTTTGTGGGTTCATTTTTTAAAAAAATAAGAGGTATTGGTATAAGCACCTCTAATCATGAAGTAGGGAGATGGTGCCTCAAGCTTCCCTTCAGCTCTCCCCCCTGACTAGAAATTTGTAATATTCTTCTCTAAAATATTTTCTGGGAACAGGTTTCTTGGGGGGCTTCTAGAGACAGCTTTAGTTTCAGTTCAGAGTAATCACCCCAAATGCAGCCAGGAGTTAAAGTCCAAATCATTTATTGTGTCCTTCAAAGTCTTATTCCTTCACTTGGGGCTTGGCTAGTTTTCTGGAGGCCTTCTGTAGTCTTGGTTCTGAGAGCTTCAGCTCTGGCTTCTGAATCTCCCCAACTTCCAAAAATTTGTACTTCAGCCTCCAGCCACAACAAAGTGGAAGATGGAATGAATCTGTCTCCTCCTCCAAGAGCTTCTAGTGGGCTTCTCCTCTAGTGGGCTTGTCCTTTAGTGAACTTGTCCTTTAGTGGGTTTCTGTGTCTGGCCCTGAGAGCTTCTTGCTTATATGCTGTATGCTAAGTACAAACCAATCATTATATCACTAGGAAACCATTATTTATTGTAGGATTAAATCACTGTCTCCTCAATTCCACTTAATACCTTGTTTCAAGTTCTGGCCATAACATCTCCTTGTAGTTTCAGTTCAATCATACTGAACCATGCTAAATTAGATAATTATTGTCTTTATCAATTCCACTCTCTTAGTACTTTGTAAGAATCCTAACAGAAACCCAAACCAAGAACTCCACCCTCCTGCAAGAGCCCAGAGCTCTGCCCCACTGCTTTTACACTCACAGGGTGCTGGGTCCTTCTGCAGGGCATCTCTGCAGGGCAACTGGGCCTGACACTCCCAATAAACCAGGTTCACTCAAAATCTTCCCAGACTCAAACTCAGACTCCACAGTCTGGGAGGTGAAAGTCTTTGTGGTTGCTGCAGAGACTCCAGTCACACCAGCTAGCCTAAGGGCTCCCCACTTGGTATTTCTTTGAAGCTAGCCTGAAGGTGTGTTTGCACTTCACATGGGTTAATCCCTACTCAAGGTCTTTCTTCAGATCTGGAATTATATGAAGAGATTTTTAATCTGGCTCAAACCTTGATTTTTCACCAATTTTTGTTCATCCTGAGGCACAAATTTGCTCTATTTGTGGGTGAAATCCGGAGAACTTGAAATTTAGTAATCTACTTCACCAGTTTTCCAGAATCCTCCATCCCAAAGGTTTTTAAACTGTGATTTGTGTCCCTCTATGGGGCTATATGTAGAATATGGGATTTGAAAAATTATGATATACCGTAAATAAATGTTTATTTGATTGTATTTGTTGATTTATATACCTATTTTATATATCTAGATGCTTGGGGCTGAATAAAATTTTCTCATGCAAAAAAGTGCCATAAAAGTTTAAGAAGCCCTGCTCTATCTGCTGAGCTTCCTTCTTTTCTTTACCAGGTGTCTTCCAAGATAATGTCTTAAAATACCCTGGCAGTAAATTGTATAGCCAAGTAAGCTTTAATTTTCTTTTCTTTTTCTTTTATTAATTTTATAATTATAACATTTTTAACAGTATATATGCATAGGTGATTTTTTTTTACAACATTATCCCTTGCACTCCCTTCTGTTCCGAATTTTTCCCCTCCTTTTCTCCACCCCCTCACCTAGATGGCAGGCATTTCCATACATATTAAATATCTTATAGTATATCCTAGGTACAATGTGCAGAACCGAATTTTGTTGTTGTTGTTGTTGTTGTTGTTGTTGTTGTTGCAAAGGAAGAATTGTATTTGGAAGGTAAAAATAATCTGGGAAGAAAAACAAAAAAAATGCTCACAGTTTACACTCATTTCCCAGTGTTCCTTTTCTGGGTGTAGCTGATTCTGTCCATTGATCAATTAGAATTGGATTAGCTCTTCTCTATGTTGAAGATAGCCACTTCCATCAGAATACATCCTCATACAGTATCATTGTTGAAGTGTATAATGATCTTCTAGTTCTGTTCATTTCACTCAGCATCAGTTGATGTAAGTCTCTCCAAGCCTCTCTGTATTCCTTCTGTTGGTCATTTCTTACAGAACAATAATATTCCATAACATTCATAGACCATAATTTACCCAACCATTCTCCAATTGATGGACATCTATTCATTTTCCAGTTTCTAGCCACTACAAAAAGGGCTGCCACAAACATTTTGGCACATGCAGGTCCCTTTCCCTTCTTTGGTATTTCCTTGGCATATAAGCCCAGTAGTAGTACTGGCTGGGTCAAAGGGTATGCACAGTTTCATAATTTTTTGGGCATAATTCCAGATTGCTCTCCAGAATGGTTGGATTCTTTCACAACTCTACCAACAATGCATCAGTGTCCCAGTTTTCCCACAGCCCTTCCAACAGTCATTGTTATTTGTTCCTGTCATCTTAGCCAATCTGACAGGTGTGTAATGATATCTCAGAGCTGTCTTAATTTGCATTTCTCTGATCAGTAGTGATTTGGAACACTCTTTCATATGAGTGGAAATAGTTTGAATTTCATCATCTGAAAATTGTCTGTTCATATCCTTTGACCATTTATCAATTGGAGAATGGCTTGATTTCTTATAAATTAAAGTCAATTATCTGTATATTTTGGAGATGAGGCCTTTATCAGAACCTTTAACTGTAAAAATGTTTTCCCAATTTGTTACTTCCCTTCTAATCTTGTTTGCATTAGTTTTGTTTGTGCAAAAACTTTTTAAATTTGATGTAATCAAATTTTTCTATTTTGTGATCAATAATGATCCTTTCTCCTTTGGACACAAATTCCTTCCTCCTCCACAAGTCTGAGAGGTATAATTTTCTTTCTACATTTATAATCAGTCAGTAGTAACACTTCATCCTTTATTAGTATTGCTTTTACTACATGCAATAAAAACTCTTTGGAGACTAGCATCCAGCTGTTCTGCCCATTTCTTGGCCTATTGTAATAGTTAGTAAAAATTGTCAGTCATGCTTCAAGTTGCCTGCCAACTTTCCAAATATGAATTCCACATGGGCTTTATTTCTGAATTTGATGTTGGCAGCTTCCTGAGATAGTTTAAAGTTTTCAGGTGGTGTAAATACAGCAAATACATTTAACATAGCAGATATGTAATAAATGGTTGCTTAATTGAATAAGGAGTAGATATAATTAACTATATACCAACCAGGGGGAGAGAAAAAAGATCATGTTCTTTTACCTGAAACTGTTTTATGGCCATATGTTGTTCAGATCATTCCTCTGAACATATAATTTAGGAGATTCATTGGATAGAGTGGTTGAACCTGAAGTTCAAATTCAAATTCATCCTCACTTTTCACTGTGACTCTGGACAACTCATTTAATGTCTGTTTGCCTTAATCAACTGGAAAAGGAAATAGAAAACTACTTCAGTATCTGCCAAGAAAACCCAAAAATGGGGTCACAAAGAATTAAATACAAGTGATTAACACAGTTCCTTTCTTCTCCAAATTTTCCAAGTTCCACCATTTTAAAAAAAATAGTATTCATTTGTTATAATCTTCGCAATCAAAATGAAACCACAGTTTGAGATGATTTGGCGAAAAAACAAAACAAAACAAAACAAAAGAAAAAAAAACGATGTTTAATATTTTTTTATTAAAATCCAGTAACTCAAGAAACTACTGATTTTGTTTCAGTTTTATCTTCAAGATTAAGTCTCAGGATTCCACTTATACAGAAACATTTATCTTGAACCATTTAATTAATACCTCCTTTTGTGGGTTTTTCAATCCTGTTAAAGACTGGGTGGAAATCATGCTTCTGTCTTTAATCTTTACTCAGAAGGTCAGACACCACTGAGAATGTGTAAGATAAAATGAACCTATTAAAGCCCTACAAAAGACAAACTTATATGAAAACATGCAATATGGTCAGGGGGAGAAATTAGAGTTTCAATTCTTTTTGAAACTATACTCCCTAAAATTAACTTCAATTCTTTCCAGACTGTTGTAAATGAACGAAATGTTCAATGAGGCCCTTATTTCATATTGTCTGTTTTGTAACTAAACTAGTTCTGATAACAGTTCTGAAATATCGATCTCTCTACCAATTGATCTCAACAGAACCAGTCTTCAACATTTGGCAGGAACCCTTCCTTCTCATTTTGAAGGCATGTATTAAGGATATTTTCAGAGATGCAACTTAAGCCACAAATTTTTTGATGGTGTTTCAGTTCTCAGTTGCCCCTTTCTACAGCTGCTGCTGCTGCTTATGATAAATAGCATTTATATATCTCTTACTATGTACCAAGAACTGTGTTAAGTGCTTTAAAGTTATTTCATTGACCTCATAATAACCCTGAAAAATAAATGTTTTTACTCTCATTTTACAGTTGAAGAAACTGAAGCAAACAGGTTAAGTGATTTAGGATTAAGCGTCTTAGGTCAAATTTTAACAGATCTTCTTTTTCTCAAGTCAGGCCTCTCTCCTTCAATTGTGCCATTTAGCAGATCCTCAATTGATGGCTACATGGATTTTTCTACAAACACAATGGTAGAACCATTATACTGTTAGATTTTCCAATTATTATTTTGAATAAGGTTTGGGTTTACCCTAGATAATAGCAAAACTGGCAAAGTTAACTTATTACAAGTACATTTATTTGCTATTCAGTCGTTTTAGTCATATCCAACTCTTTGTGTGCCCATTTGGGGTTTTCTTGATAAAGATATAGGAAGAGTTAGCTATTACCTTCTCCAGCTCATTTGCAAATGAGGAACTGAGGCAAACAAAGCTAAATGATTTACCCAGAATCGTTTATATATAGCCAATAAGTGTCTGAGGCCATATTTGAATTCAAGAAGAGTCTTCCTATCTTGTAGGCCCAATACTCTTTCCACCTAGCTGGCCTAGCAAATGTCTAATATTAGTGAAGATGTTAGATGCTGAAATCAAAAGAAATTAGAAACAAATATAATAAGTCCATCTAACTCAAGTACAAAATAATTACTATAGCTAAATCCTAATTAGTGCAAAACAATGAATCCCCTAAAGTCGTTGAAATGTTTGTATTTGTGATCCGTACTGGGCTGGAACCAATTATCATATTTTACATAATTATAACTTCAAATAGTGTGAATTCAAATACATGCAACCACTTCAAAGGATTTGTTATTCACACTAATCAGAACCTTGTTATACAAAAAGCTCTCTGTTTAATAAAAATTAAAAAAAAAAAATCTGCTCACCATAAGTATCCTAAAAGTATCCTAATTTTGTGAGTAGCTAGAGAAAAGAGGCAATTGGTAAAAATTAATTCAAATATAACCTAAAAATGTGTACATATTTGTATATTCTTTTAATGTTTCTGAAAAAAGAATGAAACACTGACTGGTTTGAGATAAGGAAAATACTGAATATATTTTTTGTTGTTTTTGAAGAAAATAAGTCACTAAGTTTCTGTTATATTACAATACAACTACTTCAAAACATTTCACCAATGTAACTGTGGTCAATCTGAACAAACAAATCACCTCCAGATAGAATTTATTATGCCTTAAGAGCAGATTTGGGGATAACAATGACACCCAGTGGTCAAAGAGTTTTAGTGCTGGTGAAAACTACTATTTGGCTTTGTTTGGATAGTAGCTATCTTTCCACTTTTTAATTGATATCCTCAAAGTAGTTTAAGGGAAAAGAACAGATTTTTAAAAGAAAGCATTAGTTCTTTTAAGTAATAAAAGCATACTGTATACATAAATTTAAAATAGTACTGTGCATGATAAAGTGACATTTAATAATACTTATAAATTAGCAAGAATTAATATGGAATTAGTTTTACAAAGCAACTTACAAATGGTATCTCATTTAAACTTTGTCAACCTTGGAATCAGGAAGAATTGAATTGAAATTCATCTTCAGACAAATACTAACTACTTCTTTTGGTAAGTTACTTAACCTCTGCTTATCTCAGTTTCCTTATCCTGTAAAATCAATATAACTCTAGAGCCCACATCTCAGAGTTGTGAGGACAAACTGAGATAATAAATATAAAGAATTTAGCACAATACCTGATATATTTTAAGACATATGTTATTGGCTGTGATGATGCTGCTGCTGCTGATGTCACAATCTCACTTTTCAGTGTTTCCAATAGGTCCTTTGAGATGCAAACCAGATCAAGTTTAATAATTTTTATGCATGATAATATCTATACTTGAAAAATCTATCATGACTTCCCTAAGTTTTTTCTTCTCCTAGCTAAGAATCCACAATTTCTTCAACTGATTCTACTATTATATGATTTCTAATCCTCCTTACATTGTTGATCAACCCCCTCTGACTGCTCTCTAGAATGTGGAGCCCCAAACTAAGCACAATATTCTGATTTTTTTTTTTTTAATGGCTCGAGCACAGTGAACCAAATTGTTATGTTCCTAACTCTGGATAGCATCCTTTTATTAATGTAGTCTAATTGTATTATTTCTTTTGTTTTGTTTTTTTTTTTTAATTTGTGTACCACATTACAGATTCATGTTTCATTATAGTTAAAAAAAAAACTAGTGTTTTTTTAATGAGTTATGTTCTACTTGTAATCTCCTTTTCTTATATTTGTACAGCTTTTAAAGACTTTGCATTTTTTCTTAGTAATATTATCTCATCATATTTGGCTTATGGCCCTACATTGTTGAAATTTTTTGGGTTTCCAGTTTAGTAATCTAGTATGATAAGGAAGTATCTCCCAATCTCTGTGCAGTCTAGAGATTTGATAAGCTTGCTATGCCTAGTTTCAGGAAAGTCATTGATAAAAATGAAAAATGAAAGACAGCATAGGATCAAGACCACACTTCTGGATCACATGATCATATAACTACCCTCCTTTTAGACATTGGATTTTTAATGACTAATTTCTGAGGCCAAATCTCCACCTATATTAGTTGAATTACATGAATCTACCTTAATGAAACTCTCAGCTAGCCTACATCTTCCATCTTGTTCCCAAAGATAGCATTAGAAACTTTGTGAAATGTGTCAATGAGATTCAAGCATACTCAATTTTTAGAATTCCCTTGCTCTATCAGTGTAGTAAATATGTCGAAAAAGGAAATCAGGTTAATCTGACATAACCTGTTTTTAACAAACCCATATATTCAGGTGGTCTTTCTTTTTAATATAATCTCTTTAATAATATATTTTATAATTTTGCCATGAATTAAAGTGAAGCTTACTTGCCACAGTTTAAATATGCCACTATATGTGATGTTCTTTTTCTCTAATTTATAATCGTTCTCTGGGAGCAGGATTCTTGGGGAGCTTTTGGAGGCAACCTTAGTTTTAGTTCCAGTTCAATAATGGCAAAATGCAGCCAGGAGTTAAAGTCCTTTATTGTCTCTTTCCAAATCTTATCTTCAGATCCTTTAATTTCTCCTTCAAGTCTTGTTTCCTACACTTGGAGGCTCAGCTAGCTTTCTGGAGGCCTTCCTCTCTCTTTGGATTTCCAAAAGCTCTTGTCTGAATATCTCCAGCCTCTAGTCTTCCCCAATTTCTCTAGCCAGAAAGAAGGTAGATGTGGGAATGACTCTGACTGCCTCCAAGAGTGTGGGATTGTGGGTTTTATCCTCCCAGAGAATGGGCTTGTGGATACTCGCTGGACTTGTGGGAGCTCCTTAAAAGTATGTTCTCTTAAAAGTGTGAAAGGTGTGAACTCTGAACTAGAGAATTGTTAAGTACCATGCTAAATTAGACAACCGACTTAGCATCTTGTAAAAATCCTAACAACTATATAAATTTTTTTCTTTTCCTTAAAAGATGAACATCTGTTCTTGAAAAGCTTTATGCTTTCTTTTATGTTCACAATGATTTTTCTTTAAAAATTATTTTCTTATTTTTTTATTTTATTTTTATTTTTTATTTTTTTACTTTTTTGAGGCTGGGGTTAAGTGACTTGCCCAGGGTCACACAGCTAGGAAGTGTTAAGTGTCTGAGACCAGATTTGAACTCTGGTCCTCCTGAATTCAAGGCTGGTGCTCCATCCACTGCGCCACCTAGCTGCCCTTATTTTTTTTTATTTTATCTTAAAATTAATTTTTTTTTCTTTATCACTTTTTTCATTCCTGCTTGGAAAAAAAATAATCAGTCACATATATGCATAATTAAACAAAATAAATTCCAGCATTGAGGATGTCCTAAATGCATTTTGAGTCTATCACTTCTCTGTCAGAAGATGGCTAGCTAGCAAGATTCAGTATTAATGTTTTGGAGTTATAGTTGTTCACTGAATAAATTAGAACTCTTAAATTCATTTATGAAGTTTCAATTACCACAAATATAGCCTTAGTTCATTCATACTTAATTATAGGAATGGATTGGAGGTGGCAGCTATTTGCTACCTTGAAAGAATTTCTTAAAATCTTGCTCATCTTGTATTTCAACTCCTTTCCAACATCCATACCGTTCTCTTTGGAAATGAAAACAGAAGGGAAGTATGAGTCCCATAAGTCTGTCTTCTATTCAATGTGTTCTCATCTTATCTAATCCAGGTAGTGGTATAGATCTCTCCCTTCCTCCTTTCTTCCTTTCTCTCTTCCCCAGCTCTCTCTTTTAACCTTCTCTTCCTTAATACATCTAAAAAAAAGATTTTGTATTGTTTTTAGAATTGATGACATCACTTTTTTCTAAAAAGCTAGAATTCTTGCTGCTATTAAAACAAGATTGTATTAATAGTTTAAAAGTCATCTTGTTACATTTTCTTCTATATTCTCTGTCTTTGAAAAATAGAAATTGGCCAGTAAGAAATATGTGTGTATTTGCCCATTCATGCATGCATACATGCACACACACATCTCTAGCATGCTGGTCCCTTTTCTTTACAATGTTTATATTTATGAGGAAGGGAAGAGAAAGGATCAATAATTTACTAAGTACCTACTGTGAGCTAGGCACTGATAAACACTTAAAAATTTCTCACTGAATTCTTACAATAATCCAAGAAGGGAAGGAGTTGCTGTCATTCTAACCACTTTTTATTTGAGGAAACTAAGGCAAATGGAGTTTAAATGAATTTCCTAGGATAATACAGCTAGTAAAGTATTGGGAACAGTATTTGAATTGAAGTTTTCCTGACTCCATCTTTGGAGCTCTTTCCAATGTGTCATATAGCTGCTGAGAGAAAGAGAGAGACAGAAACAGATATTGAGATAGAGAACGAGACACAAAGAGAGACAGAGGACACAGGGTGAGGGGAGGGAGAGACAGAAACAGAGAATGAATAGGTAGATAGACAGAGATAGATAGATAAATAGATAGATAGATAGATAGATAGGATAGAAATAGATGATAGAGCAGAGATAGAATAGAGCTGTTCCAATGCTGAGAATATCTATTCCTAAAATAATTTATCATGCAGAATTTAAGTCAATGATCTAACCTATTCTCATTTCCCTTTACATCTATTCTTCATAAACCTAGATCCTTATCATTCCTACTTTGGCAAAAACCTATTTTCTTTTGAGGCTGTTCACTCAATATTAATCCTTTTCCTTTTGGTAGACAGAATAGGGAGAGAAATAGGTGATTAAAATGAAGTTGAAGATGGTTGACAGGAAATAGCCAATCTGAATTAAAATATTTCTAACAATTCATAAAATGTGTAAAATCCAGAAATTCAAGAGTCAATTTTCAGAAGAATAGTCATGGGAAAGCTAAACTATATTCTCAACTCTTGGATTCCATGCTGTGAAAAATGAATTTTTGAGGAGCTTAGGGTTAAAGGTAAACAGAGGAAAGATGGGGTAGTGAAAAAATGAACATGGGTGTATAAATTGATGGTATTAGTTATTCCAACAGCCCCGGCAGTGTAATATTATAGTTTCACACCTTTAAAAGGAGTTCACACCTTTAAAGGAGTTTAAAGGTGTGAACTCCTTTTAAAGGTGCCAACTAAGCACATTACTTTGTCTCAAGTTCTGGCCCATAACATCTGCAAGAATCCTAACATATAGTCACTCTTTCTGGATTGTTTCTTTACGAAATAGGTGATTTGAAATGTCAAGGCAATCAGTAGACAAACATTTATTGTGTGTGACCAGCTATGAGATAAGCTCTGATACTACAAATGTGAAAATGAAATTGTACCTGCTTTCAAAGAGTTTACATTATGCAAGGGAAGACATAATGTTTATAAGGGCCAAAAGTTAGGGAATGAATCTTTGACAAATAAAGAAATCAAGAAATGTTCCCTGAAGGATATGGAATATAAATTGAGGTATGAAGGTCTGGTTTCAACAGGTAATGGTGAAGAGAGAAAGTAATCCCAGCACTGGGGAGACTATAGGGACCAGAGATGGGATGTAAAATGTTTATGGTGATCAGCAAGAGACCTTTTTGGCTGAAATGGACTAAACTTGATGAAGAATAATTTCTAATAAGTCTGTAAAGATAGAAGATTCATATTATAGAGAGATTTAAATGTCATCCAAAGGATTTTGTATTTTATCTTAAAAGCAGTAAGAATGACTGAGGTTTCCTGAACACAGGAGTGATATGGTCAAAATTGAGTTTTAGGGATATCAGTTTGGCAGCTGTTTGGAGAATGGATTGAGAAGGGAAAGATTAGATGCAGAGAAAACCTATTAAGAGGCCATTATCAAGTGAGAGGTGATGAGGGAATGAGCTAGAGAATTTGTAGTGTGATTGAAAAGAAAGAGATGGATTTTAAATATGTTGAAGAAGGAGAATTAATAAGATTTGGTAAGTGATGGGAATGGAATAAGTAGTGGGTGAGAGTGAAGAATCATGGTGAATCTTGGTGACTGAAAGAACAGTGGTGGTACTTTTCACAGAAATAGAAAGATTCCTGGTTAGCAGTTAGGGGAGAAATAAGGAACTTTGTTTCAGGTTACTGAGTTTGATATGTCTGTGGGACAGTGGAGTGATATGATAGCATCAGCAGAAAAAAATCTTAGTTGTTTTTCTTTAGATAAGTCTAGTGTGGAATTAATATTCTAATTCTTATTTCCCAGAGGCCTACACATGGAAACTGTAAGGGTGAGCTTAAAAAAGCCTTCAGATGTCTTAAAAACTTGCCAAATTTATCAGCACTGATCTGTTTTCTTGTCTTTATTAGAACAACAACAAACGTGTGTATTAGAGATTATTTTGAGTTGGGAGTGAGAGAATGGTGTAAAATTTGGGGGTTGGTGACTTTGCTTATTGAAATAATATGAGACAGAGTGAAAAGGTGTGGAATACTATTGTTTTCTCCAACTATTACTAAAATGATGATATGGATCCCTAATCCATCTTAATAAAAACACTTAGTATCTTCCAAGAAAGGCATGGGAATCAAAACTTTTATGGCAGGGCTTCTTATTTGGATGTATATTGAACTAGATAGCTTCAGAGCATTCTTCCAGCTCTGAAATTCTGGGATTCTGAGATGTCAGTATAAATTATATTTATCTTAAAAGTAAATGTAATAGGCATCAGGAAGCCAAACAGCTTTCTCCAATAAGACATAGCAAACAAATTATAAAAGAGATCATAGTATGTGAAGCATAAAAGCCATGCAGTCACTATTAATGATCAAAAAATTAATTGTTCTATAGGATTAGGTTATTATTGTTATTGTTAATTATGGTTGTAGTTGAAATTTAATTTTCCATTAACAGCTTTGCTTTGTTTTGATTTCATAGAACATCAGTACAAAGGGCATCTTCTAATTCCTCCCTTTTTAGCTCCTTTTCTGTGTGCAGTCTTCTCCCATTGTAAGCTCCTTTTTTTAAATTTATATTTCCAGTGCTTAACACAATGCCTGGCACCTACTAACTACTTGTTAAATGTTCATTAAATTGAATTGGTTGAGATTGTTTAATTATCTTTTTCTAACAAGTGGTCTTTTCTTCTGGTTTTATTTCCTGTTAACTCTGCTGTAGTTACAAAACAATTTACCTTTAATTAGTGAATACAATTAGGAAGCCACTGGTAAAGAAGGAAAAAAAAAACATGCTGGATATGGAGTCAGTAAGAACTGAATTTCAATATTGTTCTCACATTTACTGTATTATTCAAGGCATGTGACAATTTATTTGTGCCTCAGTTCCATCAAGTGTCAAATGAGTAAGTTTTATTTGATGAGGACCAGATAGGTCTTATTTAATGCTAAATCTTTGCTCATATAATTTCTCATGGTTGAGGTAGAGATAGAAAATAATATAAGGAAACAATCTCCCTCCCATGTGATCTAATTTTTTTTAGGATTTCCTTTTGGGACCCAAAACAGGTATATGTTTTTAATTATCACAGTTCATTGAATGTCATGTTTGAGGCCAGCCAGAGATTTTTGCTAAACATTCCCCAAGTGTCTTGTTTTCATCATTCACACAAATTTTGCTATAACACACATTTAACTATTGAAAGAAAACACCAGATGACTTGGTAAGATTATGAAAGTGCTGCTGAGAAACTTAATGCTTCAAATTTTCAATTAGAATATTGTCTTCATAGACATTTTAAATTTATATGGGTAATAATGTTAGTAGAATGACACTTGGTTTTTGTTACCTGTTCATTAGTTATATGAAAAAATGCAGTCACTTCAATAAACATTTGTTAAACACCTACTATGTATAAGGTGATGTGTGAGTCAACATAAATGAATTTTCAAAAAGATTCTTTTCCTCAAAACTTATAGTGTACTGGCTTGGGATATAAAGGGAAGAACTTATGAAGAACTTATAAAGAAACAATTGTCTACAAAGTAATTTTGAAAGGGAAAATGCTTAGATGGGGGTCAAGGAGATTCAGGAAAGGCATTAGATTTAGGTAGCTCCCAAAATAAAGAGAGTTCATTACAAACAGAGAAAGATCATTAGACCAAAGCATGTTGGTAGGAGATAGAATGTCATGTGTGAGGAATAACTAACAGGATAGTTGGATATGAATTAAGGGTTTGGTTTTTTTTTAAGGGAAGCAAGATGAAAAAACTATAAAGATCACTTTTCACTTTAATTTCATCAATTATAAAATGGGGAAAAACCTCAATATTAGTAAGACTTTGAAGATGCCTCATTCAAATGGAGGCTCCTATTTGTATATGGCAAAACCTTAATAGCCAAATGTAAATAACTTTGAATAGCTATCTAAATTAAACTAACTGCAGTCTTCAGTGATTTGCTTATTTTGCATCTCATTATTACTTTTTGATAGACAAGTAATGCAAGTGACTGACTTCATACTATAGGTTTTCTCTACAAATTTTTCCCACCACTTTTTGCAACCCAGACTAAAGACTTTTCTGACATCAAAGCTAAAAAAAAAGATCCATATTTTCTCATCAATCAAATTTACCCTTACATTAAGAACAAACAAAACAGAAATGTCCTTCTTATATGCAAGCCAAACTGTCATCTCTAGTCAGTAAAATGGTGCCCTGTAATGGTGTCAGCTGCTTAGTCTATCACATATGCTAGTAAGAGCATAGAAAAATACAAAAAGAAGCAATTGCTTGTGAAATTGCATTGATCATCTTTTTTTTTTTACCTCCGAAAGAAGGTACTTTGGAGACATGAAAATTCACTGGAATATATATGTGTTTGTTATGACAGAAGTACTTCAATACATATTTACTGGGGCAGCAGGTGTCCTAGTGTATATAACACCACCCTTGAAGTCAGGAGGATCTGAGTTCAAATCTGGCCTTAGAAACTTAACACTTACTAGCAATGTGACCCTGGGCAAGTCATTTAACCTCAAATGCCTCAGCAAAAAAAAAAAGTTTAAAAATTTACTACTTTTCATATACTACTTTTTTATTATTCTTAATTAAAATTGATACAAATACATGTGTCTTCTATTTCATACATTCTCTCTGTTCTTTGTATGTCGTGTATCCCTAAAAATCATTCCCTAAGTACAAAGTAGCATGGCAAAGAATACCAGATTTGAAGCTTGACAGATAGTTTCAGTTCTAAATTTGAGCACTCTTCAAGCTGTGTGACCCTCAGCAAATCATTTTGCCTGTTTGCCTCAGTTTTCTCATTAGTAAAATGAGATTGAGAAGGAAATGGCAAATTATTCCACTATCTTTGCTAAGAAAACCTAAATGAAAAGTTGAAACACTAATGCACTGTTGGTGGAGTTGTGAATTGATTCAACCTTTCTGTAGCGAAATTTGGAATTATGTCCAAAGGTCTGTGCAACCATGCTTACCCTTTGACCCAACAACACTAAATCTTTATCCCAAAAAACAAAAAAAAAAAAAGGGAAATGATCTAGATGTACATAAATATTTATAGTACTTTTAGTGGTGGCAAAGAATTGGAAATTGATGAGATGCCCTTCAAATGAGCAATGACTAAACAGGTTGTTATATGTGATTGCATTGGAATACAATTGTGCTATGAAGAATGATGAGCAAGATGTTCTCAGAGAAAACATGGAAAGATTTCTAGGAATTTATGTTAACTGAAGTGAGCAGAACTAGGAGAACAGTGAAAACAATAATAGCAATATTGTACAATTATCAGCTGGGAATGACTTAACTATTCTCATCAAAACAATTACTAAGGATTTATGATAAAAAATGGATACCTATAACCTATGTCATATTGTTTCCCTTTTCAATAAAAGGAAGGAGACATAGATAAGGAGAGAATTTAGAGCTCTAAATTTTGAGAAACATGTTAAAATTGGTTTTATGTGTAATGGGGAGGGAGATGAAATAATAAATAAATAAATGATTCTAAAAAGAAAAGAATGTCCCAAATAGGGTTATAAAGTTGAAACAACTGAATGACAATATTATATACCTCTTATTATAAGTATTAGACAATCTTGCAGAAAAGCAAAATAAAGTGGTCATATTTCCACTTAAGCATCTCTTTACAAAAAGAATAATCCAGAAAGGACTACAAAAATCTTTGTTAAAATATACAAACAATTGTAATCATAATTCATTTCTATACTTGGTTTTCATATCAAGGTTCACTTTTTAAAATTTCCTCAATATCTCAAGAATTTATGATTTTCCCACTTGGAGAAATCCCATCATTCGTACAAATGAAAATCTCTGTTCATAATTTACTATGTAAGTCTTAGCTGCATGAGATTCAGAAAGATTAAAGAAGTTGTCCATCTATAGGTATTAATAAATAGACTGTTTTTGACCAACATGACATAAAGTCACATGTTCAGGACACCAAGGCCAGCACCATGCTGTTGCTTTTTTCCTCTGCTCCTTTGGTATTCTTTATTACTTCTTCAAAATTGTTCATACTTCCATTTTGTGAGCTTTCTTGAAACCACTGGTGTCAAACCCTTGGCCTATTGCCCACTAGACACATCCCATGGGCAGCTTCTTCCCCACTATATTCACAAGTACTTCACAAACCAGATTAAAACATATTTGGGAAATACTTAGCAAAGAAAAAATGCAATAAAATATAAATGTCATATTTTAAAAGTAAAGTCAAGATGCGGTTCACAGGGATTCTTATGTACTGATTAATGATCTATTTTCTATTTGAATGACATTACTAATCTATACAAATTCATATAATGATGCTTCCAGTAACTTTGTAGATTATTTCACCAGATGTCGAACCCCTGAAAATTACTTACTTAAATGACTTTAGGGAGAAATGTAATTAAGATTGACCTCAGGACTCAGGAGTCCTTTACCTGACCATCAAAAAGTCTTTCATCAATTAGGAATTGTCTAGCATATGAATTCAGACATATAGTGGGATTTTAATGGGGATACTTTTTAGTAAGGCTGTTCTTTGGGAGCTATTCAGTGCTTTTCAGAATTTAGTTATATACAATTAAATTTTAAAAACACAGAATATTGCACTCAATTACCTGATAATAACTAAGAGTCTGTGTAGCACAATGGAGTGGTGATTTTTAAATAAGTGGATGTGGGTTCAACTTTTACCTTTTTTTTTTTTTTTTTTTTTTTTTGGTAGCATGATTGTGACTATAGTGGAAAGAGTACGAGGTTTGGAATCAGAGTACCTAGGTTCAAATTTCACTTCCGCTCTATAAAGAATAAATCGAGAATTTTTTTTAACTTCTTTAGGTCTCAGTTTATTTTTGCTATTAAATAAAGATTTTGGAATATATGGCTTGTATCATCCCTCTTAGGTCTAAATCTATGGTCCTATATAAAGGAAAAGTTTCTCTTTGACACATATATTTACTACTTGCTTCAATAGTATTAAGTTTTTAAAGTTCATAATGTCATATATAATCAGTGAAATTTTAGAAGTCACCAGAAAGAGGGAAAGATCATTCATTTAGTGAATTTACTAAACTTGTAATTTGTTTGATTGGGGGAATGAAGTTTTTGGCTGCAGATTTATCCATCAGTGGAACAGAGCTAAAGGAATTTTAGGAAAAATGTCAGATCTTTTCCTTCACAGCTGTGTTTGTAAAGAACAGCTTTCTTACTAGCACTCTCATTTTATCATCAAGGAAATTCTTAATGTCCTTTTCTGGGGAGGAATACAAATTTCAAAAAATGATTTTCTTGAATGAATATGCATTCCTATTAAAATCAGCTAGAAGTTCCTAGGATGTGGAATCTTTCCATTCCAATAGGTGCAGTTTTAAACCAAACCCAGCTGGAGCAATGTTAAAGCATCACCCTGTCTGGGAAATGCAAATGTATCATATTGTCCTTAGCTTTGGATTATGTATAGAACAAAAATTAAACTGACTTATCAGTATTTTAGGTGTATTCAAAGTAGAATTATTCACAAACATATTTCCTAGTTTGAATTTATGATGCTCTACCTATTTGAATTGGAAAAAAAAACTGATGGAAAATACTGAGAAAACTAAGGATAACTTAAATGAATATGAATTTGATTTGGTTAACTATTTTTGTCATGTGTGTATACACATAAAATATGCCAACATCTTCATTTTAAAATATATAATTAAGAAACCAAGTCTGAACATCATCATGTTTTTAATAATGTTGTTTCTAAACAAAATACTTATTTGTGGTAGGGTATGAATGGTATTTTATTCTTTCCTTCTGCCTAACCTATATCTCTAACATGCTGTAGAGCACAAGAAGAGGTGATGGTGTTAGCATTGTGTGAATAATGTTCATCTTGTGGTATTTAACAATAAGAAATAAGTTTTAGGTAAAATAATGAAATATCATACCTGAGCATGGGGTTACTTGGAGGCCCTCACCATAACTACCACCAGCATAATCATGGTATCTAAGTGGCTATATAATTATAATTATTTTATTTCAATGCAGTATTATTATATAAGCATGTATGGCTATATGATTAGCCGCAGATTTAGAAGTGAAAGAATTCATTCATTCCCAAATTATTAGTTGCAAAATGAAAGTTTATTGTTGGATATAAATCAATTTGCCAAGAGACTAACTTCTATAGCGGCAAAGACCTATTAGGAAATGGAGTTTTGGCACTGAGAATGCTTTTTCAGCGGATAGAAGCCATCTGCAAAGACCTTAGTTGAGGGAAGCTATTATATTGGGTATCTTGGTGGGGGCTGGGACAGCCCAAGCTGATCAGACCAGGATTCCTCAATTGAATGAAAATTTAGAATTTTTATGGGAGTTGATTTGCCCCTGAATAGTATTGCTTCTCTCATCTTGGAAGGATGGGTCTTCTCTGGACTCCTTGGAACCTGGGAGATCATGATCTCTGAGATCAGAAAAGGGGACACAATCTCTAAGTGTGATAATCCTAAAGGGAACAGTTTCCCTCTCCCTTCATCCCCTCATCTCCTTCTCTCAGCTGAGAACCATAACTAATATTTACCCATTAAAAAGGTGGTCATTTACCATGAGCTTCCTCTTCCCTCATTCTATCACTCAGATGCCTTCTGCTACTGTATATTGCTGCACCCCAGTCTCACATGATGATATATCTCCTTAGTAACAGAGTAACAGAAACCCAAGGATCTCTTACATTCTCAGAAAAATTTCAAATGATTCTTCTATCCCTATACATTTCTTCTGCACTTACTAAACTCCTTGAAAAGGCCATCTGCAAGAGGTGCCTCCACTTTCTCTCCTCTTAGCTCCTTACAATCTAACTATTTTCCTTATCAGTCTATAGAAATTACTCTCTTAAAAGATACTAATTCATCCCAGAAATCATTTATTAAGCAAATACATATGTGTTTAACATTGTGCTAAGTGCTGGGAATACAATGAATTCAAAAAAGTCAGCCCATGCTCCCCCCAAATCCTATAATCTAATGGACAGAGACAATATTAAAAGAGAAGCAGAAAAGGGAAGGACAAGGAACACATTTTGTTCTGTGAAGTTAAAATCAAACATAAGAGCAGATGCAGAGTTTGGTTTATATCCTCTAGAAAGGAAAGTGTGGGGAAGAGTTTGCTTCTTCATCCTCTACCCCCTAGTGTGAAGGGATAAGCTACTGTGGAAGAAAGTGTTAGTAAGGCTTGAGTTATCATCATGGTGATAAAAATAGAGATGACGAACTTAACATGAATTGGAACCAGGTTGGATAACAGATGCAGAGCTGTAAAATTCAATGACCTTTTCTCAGTTCTCACCCCTCTCTTCTTCTCTGTAGACATTGACAGTGTTGATCTGTAAAAGGCTGAAACTCTGAATAGGTGCACTGTAATCAGACAACAGAGCACTTAACAGAGTTTCACGTAGTCATCAGCCTCACTCTCTATTCCAAAGTCATCAAAGTTTAGTCACAAGGAAATACTGAGGATGACTGGCAATGATCTGGAATGCAGTGGATGACCTTAGCATCTTTGATGTCTGATAAGGTTCAAAGCTCTCTACAGCACTTGCCACCAGGGAAATTCTACGCACATTTGGATTAGAAACCTCGTTAATATACCCAATAGGTTTGTGACTCCTCAGTTACCAACAATCTGCTTTAACCCATCTGCAGAGATAGTTTGACTCCTGCTCATGCAATATATTCTTGGAGACATGAGTAAGAGATGCTAGGTCTATGCTGAAAATGGATGAACAACTTTAACAACTGCTCAGAGAGCCCTTATCCTAGAGGTACTATCCATCCTTGAAGACTCACATACCCTCTTCTCTCTTTATACTACCTCTCAAATCTAACTATATTGCCCCAAACTCTGTTGATGTTAAATCTCATATCTCTAGCTTGATGACCAGAAGATAATTCAAGCTAAACATTCCTACACTGAACTCATTTCCCTCTAATCACCTTTCACCTTCCCTATTACTATAGAGGGCAAGAACATACTCCTACTCCCTCAAGCTCTCAACCTGGGAGTCATCCAGATTTTTCATTATTTCTTAGCTTCCATATGCAATCTGTTTACTAGATTAGCAATATCTCAGCAATATGCTCTCTTTGCTCCTCTGATACTGTCAGCATTCTAAGTGTGGGCTCCCATCCCTTCACACAGATAGGAATTTGCTGGTGGGTCTTGTAAATACTGAAGCTGAAACTCATGAAATACATCGATTTTTTTTTCATTATCTCATCAATATTGTTATTCCCTACCTTTATGCAGATCACAACTTGCTAAAGGCTGTTCATTCTACGTGATTTACTAAAGCCACATATGTATGTGTATATATGTATGTATTGAATTGTAAATGGCAAATATTAGATAATTAAGTGAGTGTATAATTACATGATTATTCCATTGATTTTAACTGGAGACTTTGCCTACAAATACCTACAAAAGTGGATTGAATCATTGTCAAAACATTAATTCACTGAATATTAATTTAAATGAAGTACTGATGGAATCATTGTAGTAGGTACTATAAGATAAAAGAAAAAAATGACAAATATTTATAAGTTATATGAGGAAATAAAACATACACCAAGGAAGCTGCATGAATTATTACAACAAAGCAAATCAACAAATGGCTAATATTTTATATGAAGTGAATTTATTCATCTCAAGATATGAAGAACAAGAGCTAGCTAACTCAGTAGAGGAGAATGAAGCAGGAAACATTGCCTGGAGAAGCTAAGTATTGGGGAAACTTTTAAAGTTAATATAAATGGAGGAGAAGATAAAAGAAGATTTTCCAAAGAAAGCAAATAATCTGAATAAAGGCAAAAGAGGGGAAATGGTAAACTACATGATGGTTTTACTAGGATGAGCTTGAAGACCTATATTGAAGACTAATGAGTTATTGACTTGGATGGTTGCAGAATATTCTCATTAAGTCTGAGGAGTTTGGAACTGATATAATTTCATATAATGTATCATCTATAAATGTGTGTATTATTATGTGTGTATGTGGGAGTAGATTGTGTGTATATGAAAGATATACAAAGTAGAGAATAACTAAATTCTTCTTAGAGGAGTGATCTAGAAAATAAATTTAAACCTATTAGAGACTTTGGAGATCATCGACCTAATTCTATCATTCAACAGGTGAAGATTACTTATATATTTAGAGAAACTGAGTGATTAATGGCTCTTCTTTAATATTCTTATTTAATGCTATCATTCTCAAAGTTATTGCTTTCAGGGTCCTTGGCTGCTTCCATCAGGGGAGACTTTGGTAGAGGTAATAATGATCAACTTTCCCAGGACACACTGCCTCTTGAATAAGTCATGGAAGCAGAAATCAAAATTGTGGGAAAAGATTATTGTCTGCTAGATTCTAAGGTAGAATTAGAAACACTTTCTAAAGTCCTCAAGGATTGGGGGGGGGCATCAGAGCTCAGTTGGCTCCAATGATTAGTACATATGTAGGTCCACTACCAGTTACATCACCAGATATTCACAGATCTAACATCAGGGAAACATCAATTCCTGGTAGGAATTGAAAGTTGAGAATGAGGAACCTGAACAGGAGAAGTAGTATAGATTCATTTTAATGGTGACTGGGGAAAAGATTTCTAAGAATTGGCATCTGGTTGATATACTCACACTTCCACAGTCAAAAGGGAGCTTATGGTCTTACTACTGATCATACTGTGATAAAATAATAGGGATTCTTGAGCATCCCCAGGATTTTTTTATTTAGTGGAAGGATGGTTATACTAGTTAGATCATTACAGATCAGCAGCATAAAATGATGACATTTTGTACTCATAAATGATAAGAACTGGAAAAGCACTTCAATATAATATTCACTAACTTTTATTGTGTTCAGAGAAACAACTGTGGAGTTATGGGTAAAGAGCCTTGGAGTCAAGAAGAAATGGGTTCAGATTCTGAATCTGACACAGACTGGCTATGTGATTCTGAGAAAATTACTTAACCTCTAAGTGACCTTAGTAACTCCAGCATAGCACTTGGTACATAATGCCTAATAAATATTTATTGACTAAGAAGCTGTTGTAGATTTTTATTGGCAGGGATTTCCTTAAAAAGAGTTCCCAAGGACAAGGAAATCAAAAATACAATCAAAATACTTGTAGCAAAATATGTAAATTTCTGTGACATACTTTTCATCTTAAAGAAGTTATCAGAAAATTTATTAAACTTGAAATTAAAAACACACATGTCCATCCCATGTATATGGTTCTATTCAGTTTATAAAGAGCTTTTCTCACATCATTTTCATCAAGCCTCCCCAAAATATAGAAGAGAAGAATGAGTCTCAAAGAGGCCTAGTAATTTATTCACATTCATACTGTGAATTAGAAACAAATCTAGAACTAGAACCCAGCTCTTCTGTTTCTTGTATCCACCATGTTGCTTTGCTATGTGGTTGAAGAGAGAGTCAAATAGAAAGGACTTCAGTTTATTCAGGCATACAAAAGTATGGAGAAATTCAAAAGAAAAAAAGATAAAGTCGATATTTTGTCACAGAAATACACAGACATAATAGTTTTCACATGTTGCTAGCACATGCATGTGGAGTAGGTAAATGGAAAAAGAGGGTCCAAAAAGAGGGTTTAGAGGTCAGGGTTAGAGATGTAAATTTGGTAGTTGTCTGAATACAAATGGTAATTGAAATCATGGGAGAGGGTGATTTTACTGAAGGAATAAGTGGAAAGGGAAAAGAGGAGGGGCTGGAGGACTGAGCCCTGGGGCATTCTCACAGTTAAAATGACAATTTGATCTATTCAGCCTGCCCCAGTACAGCAGACTGTGGAAACATGAAATTGAACTCTCACCAGTCCTGAACAATGTGAATTGAATAGGTTGCATTGTTTGTGAACTGAGAAAATTCTGATTATCTGGGCAGCATGGCTAGGTTACTTTGAAATTAATAGATACAGCCAGCAGACATAGCCCAAGGTTTTTCTTCTTTTTAAAAAATTTCAAGTTTAATCAACCTACTAAGTATGTCACAAAGGTTCACATATTTGGCTTTTGGTCTTTTGGTTTCATAGAATCATATTAAAGGAAGGCCAGAAGGATGACAGGATAACAGATTTAGAGTGGGAAAAATCCTTAGCAGGCAACCACTCCAAACTCTTTATTGTCCTATTGAGGGAACTTAATCTACTCAAAATTTGAATGGATTACCCAAGATTACAAAAATGTCTTCATCTTTACATTAGATTATATCTGAGGAAAAATGTTAGCCAATTTTAAAAATTCCGTCCACCAAATTCTATATTCATTACCTTATTATGATATGACAGTAACTCTGGGCTTTTTATAGTAATTCCAACAGAAGACAATTTCTTATAGAAATAACCAAGGTAGAAAAAAAAGTTTATTACAGAATAAGTGATGGCCTGAAGTTATCTATTCAATATATCATCCCAACTAGGTCTGGTACAGATTTATCAGCAGTAGATCAAGTATTTGAGCTAGAGAACTCCACTAAGAAGGGAAGAAAGAGTTCTAATCTGTACTTGAGGAGATACTAGAGAGAAAATCTGGGATTTTTCAAAACACTGAAAAAGATATAGATTCATCTCTTTCATCAGTCTGTTGAAAACTGATCAGAAGTATCTTTATGAAAATATCATCAGTTTTAGTTGAAATGGTGAGACAGCAATATATGTGAGAAATATGATGTGATAAGAAAAGTACTGAGCTAGGATTAGAAATACTAATTATGGCTTTTTTTAACCAGCTTTATAACTGTGAACATGTTACTTATACTCCTAGAATCTTATATCTTATATATCTCAATATATATGTGTACATATATATATGTATATATATATGTATATATGTATATACACACACATACACATGCACATACATATTTTGTCACAGAAATACACAGACATAATAGTTTTCACATGTTGCTAGCATATACATGTGGAGTAGGTAAACGGAAAAAGGGGGTCCAAAAACAGGGTTTAGAGGTATAAATTTGGGAGTTGTCTTAATACAAATGGTAATTGAAATCATGGGAAAGGGTAATTTTACTGAGGGAATAAGTGGAAAGGGAAAAGACACACACACACACACACATAGAGAGAGAGAGCTTCCTTTGTATATTCATGAGAAAAATACTTTTGACATCTTAAGATCTATAAATGTGAGTCAACATTACTTTGTTGAAGAAAATTCTGTACACTGAATTGTAGATGCAAAACTGTTAATACCAATTTTTTTATAAATGTATGGTTATCATTATCTGTTTATTTACTCTTTGTTTAAAGACAAAAATGTTTAAATGAACAGAACCTCTCGTGTTCTTGAACATCTTTCAGCAAAAGTCATTTTGAAGTCACATTTAAAGGATTTTTAAGCAAAGAATATTTTGTAGTCAAGACTGAGCAGGGGTCCAAAATGGCTTGTTTTGTCAATAATCACTTAGTTTTTGATCCAATCTTAGGAAATCATCTCTGATCATTCCTTTTTCTTTCTAAGGAGTCAAAGAGAAACCAGAGATAACTGTCATTACCTGTAGTAATCAAAAACTTTTTCTTGCTCTTAGGTGGATCATTACCCTAATGTCTTTAAGGCATGGACAAAGGGACTACAGCTCTAAGTGGGTCATTCAAAGGAACCCTTGCCTTCTCAGGTCAGTTCTTTAGCCCTAATTTCTTTTAGAGAAAAATTCCCTATGCTCATTGGAAGAGAGAACAGCTGGACATAATTGAGCAACTGAGAATTGAGAAAGACTAATAAAGTTTCCATGTAGATCAATCCAAAGGCTTCATAATGACTAGGATAATTTAACAACAACAACAACAAAAATTAATATTTAAAGAGAGAAGAGAAAGTAGTTACTCTTCTTCCATAGCTTCATTAAGGTAAAAAACAAACAAACAAACAAAAAAAACAAAAAAAAAACTCTATCTAAATTAAACAGATATTTATTGAATGTCTGTTCTTTGTGTTGTCTACAATCCACATTCCATCTAAAATTGAACTACCTTGTATACTGTTTATGTACATGCCATTTTGCATACCCATCTTTGCCTATGGAAATACTTAAAATCACAAAAGGTGATGGATAAAGGGCTACACTTAGAGTCAAGAAAATTTAGGTTGAAATAATACTTGTCACCAGATATATAACTTCAGATAAATTGCTAAATTTCTAGGAGCTCTGACAATTATCCATGTTTTGTTCTTATTGTCCCCACTGCTAATTGATAAGTTATAAGATTCTGCAGAGGAAGAATTATTGCTTTTTCTTTTTTGGTTTTCTTTCTGTCTTTATCACCTAGCACACAATCTGACAGATAATAAGCCTTTAATAAATTCTTGCTTATCAATCAATTGACTGAAAATAAAAGAGAGAGGGAGATCACACATCGTTGATGAATGTGTAAGGTTTTATGATAGGCACTTGGGATATAAAGATGAAAAAGTCAGAAAAAAGAAAATTATGTCGAGTGCAATGGAGAATTCCAAACAAAATTCTATGGGAAATTGGGAGAGCTAGAAGTCATTTTTTAGCTGGGAGATAACAGATTTTATACAGGGTGGAGAATCTCAACTGGATTACTGTCAGAGAAGACAATAGGAGCAAATCCATTCCCTGATTAGAAGATGACATGAGCAAAAGTATGGACAAGCAAAATATATAGTAAATCAGTTTTGTTGGGCAGTGAGGTGGTTCAGAGAATGAAACAACAAGCTTGGACTCAGGAGGATCTGAGTTCAAATATAGCCTCAGACACTAGCTGTGTGGTCTTAAGCAAAGCATTTAACGTTGTTTGCCTCAGTTTCCTCATTTTTAAAATGAATTGGAAAAGGAAAAGGCAACCTCTCCAATAATTTTGCCAAGAAAATTCCAAATGGGTCACAAGTCACACCTGACTGAAACAACTAAACAACAAAAGCTGATTTGGGTGGAACAAGGAGGACCTAAAGAGAACAAAAGTGAGATAAAGCTAGAAAACATTATGGAGGATGACAAATACCAGGTTTGGGGATTTTATACTTTATTTAGGAGACTGAAAGTTTTTGATTAGAGAAATGAAAAAGGCAGAGCTATGTATGGGAAAACTACTGAAAAAGCAATGTGAACAGTTTGGAATAAAGAGAAGTAAGAGATGATGAGAGCCAATTTAAGTCTTGGAAGTAGAGTAGTTTCAAATGATTGTATGATCTTACCACTAAAAGTGAACTGAGTTCAATTGAAATGGAGAACCTGTTAAATACCAAGCTTGAGATTTCCAAATAACATTCCACATAATACCTTTTGCTTTCCTCTAAAAGTAATTTTTAAAAATAACATGTGAAGGATTTAATTATATGCCATTTAGGGTATGCTGAATAAGCTTTACAATGTAAATATTAAGATCATGATGAAAAAATATATATGTAAAGTTAATGTTTCAGTATTGAAATATCTGCTATTAGCTTTTAAACAAAATGTGTGGACTTAGCCTAGTACTCCAGGCATGAATGCCATGAATATGTTGCTCAAGGGTTGAAAAATCAACGTTTGACTCATTTTTTATTAGACTCACTTCAACCCAAATTTAAAATGCAAGTCCAGACAAGGAAGAAAGAAAAACAGTAAAAAGTAAAAAAATATCATGTTCCAATTTGGACAAAATGACAGGAACATAGTTGATACTGATTCAAAAAGTAACAGTTTTCAAAGTTTGACAGCAGTAGAAATTGATTTGAAATTCCTTGGTTTCAATAGCTGTGGAAAGTGGTTAGCTCATCATAAGAAAACTGAATCTTATGGGACTTTAGTTCATATAAAATCCAGGATATAAACTATAAAATGGGTCTACAGAATAAGGGATTTGTAGTGAAATTCTGATAAAAGTGTGTGTGTGTGTGTGTGTGTGTGTGTGTGTGTGTGTGCATATATAATTGTTTTTTCTTTGGTGGTAGAGATTTCATATTAATTTATCCTATCTATCATCTATTTTAGTACTTAATTGTTTTCATCCCTCATTAGGCTGAGAGCTCCTTAAGAGCAGAAACTATATTTTACCTTTCTTTTTATTTCCAGTGGTCAGCACAATGGATAGTAGACACTTATTGACATACTAACTCTAACTTACACCTCTGACTCACCATTAATAAAATAGATATTTTGAATTGATTTTCTAAAATATAAAACTTCACTTTATAAAATGATACATTCTGAAATATTGTCCATTAATCCAATGTCACTATCTAAACCCTTTGATTTGCTACTAACCTTACTTTTGATATTGATTATGTGAACAAGGTTGACACTAAGATGCAGGCAGTTTGAAAATCAAAAATGACTAATATTACTAAAGTAAATTTATAAATTGCTTCTTTGGGATTTAAGACACATTTTCTCATAGAGAATTGAAGGTTAGTATCCTAGGTTTGGCAACAAAAGATTCCTTAAATCTAAAATGTAGTGTTTCCTATGGCTACTTAACCCTGTTTGCCTCAGTTTCTTCATCCATAAAAGGAATTGGAGAAGGAAATAGCAAACCACTCTAGTATTTTTGCCAAGAAAGTCCCAAATCAAGTGACAAAGAGTTGGACACAGCTGAAATGGCTTAAAAATAACATAGTATTGCTCATTTTAATCTGGATATTATCAAAGATGTGAAAAAAGGCTTGTAATCTTTGTGGGTCTATATCGTGTTATATTAAGATGCTATTAGAAAAGATGCGTATAGAGACAAAATACCATGTCTAAGTTTCTTTACAAAAATGTATCCAGAGTTCCAATTATGATATCAGGAATATGTCCTTCCCAGTCCATGATCATAACAATGATATAGAGGTTCCCTGCCCCTTTTCCTGCATAGCTAATAATAAAGAAAAAAGGAAAAAAAAAGAAGGAATGGTAGGAAGGAAGAAGAAAAGAAATAAAAAAGAAAAAAAGAAAATCTATATTACAGAGTATCAACTTGATGCAGTAGGATGCAGTATACCTCTTAATCATTTCCTCAGAGTGATAGATGTTCTGAAGGAAGGGAAGATAAGATTCTTAAGGATAATCTTAGATTCAAGAATGTTTTCTATAATACTAGCATTGGGAATAGGGGAACAGGAATGATTTTAGGAAGGAGAAACAGTCATCACCTTTTATATCTTTCTTTTCACTTCCATCTTTGTCCTGGAATTGGTAGTAGGGTGAAGTAAGGCAAGGGAGATAAGAGTAGGTGTAGAAAGAGAGAGCTCAGACAGCCATGAAATTAATAGGGGTAGGTAAAGTTAAGAAAAAAAAAAAAAAAAGGAAGGAACTTCTAAATAGTAACACTTATCTGAAGAGTATGTGACTCACCCAGCTAGGTGTACTATTCCCCTAGATTGGGGACTGCTGATATCCAAAATCTTACTTGACAATGGAAGATTAAGAATAGGGACATGGCATAGAATTTCATTGTTTTTTAAGTTCTCTGTGCAGAATGTCTCTTATCAGTGCAGGTTGTCCTCTTCTCTACAACCCATATTTTTAGAGTTAAAATCTATCTATTAATAAACATTTAATAGGTACTGTTAAGGACCTAAAATGTTTATAGTCATATTTAAATAAAAACTAGAAAAATACTTGGAAAAAAATAAGGCAAAGTGCTTAGGTTTTGTCCCTTTAATTGTTTAGTACAAAAGTGAAATATTGAAAGGAAAAATGACAAGAATAGATTAACTGAAAAGAACACACAAGTTAGAACTGAATCGTTTCTATAATTGTGTTCTTCCAATACTTTATAGCAAGATAACTGGCAATCCCCTGTGATTGTTTAGATCTTTGTTTCCTGGCACTTTGTGGCAGCTGCTGGCTTTTAGAAATGAACAAATTTATCTAAGCTGAAGGGAAAAGTAGAAATCAACTATGGCAACAGTTCAAAATGCTGCAATAAATGAGCAAAAGAAAGAGAACATTTCCTGGAACACACACAGCAGTAAATGAAGTAATGGGGAATGACATTTATTAAAACACTTGGCTGAAAGGGCATGAACATTTTGTAAAGTGAGTCATCAGTTACACTATATCAAATCAGCTGCTTGATTGATAAATTCTGTAGGTTCAGACTGCTATATACTAAGCTTCTATATAATCAGGCATACCCATAATGGCAATGAATTTATGCTGAGACACATTTTATGCCTGATCTCTCTTTTGACAAATAGCTAGCATTTGTAAGACATCATGCTAAAGTGAAAACTAATCAGTTCATTCATGCATTCATTAGTTCATTGATTCATTCATTAGACAACTCTTTATTAAATACCTTTGAGTTACAGATAAGTTTTTAGCAGCAGTTTCTACTTCTGGACTTCCCTATCTGGAAAACATTCAAAGCACTATAGTAGATTCTAGTTGAGATGCAAAATATAAAGTATGATCCTTATCATGGTGAAGGAATAGCATTTTAGAATCATTTATAAAATTGACATTACATATAGAACAAAGTCTTTGTACATTTAAGTTGTTATTACATTACAATAATAAAAAAATATTCAAAAATCAGGAATACAGTTGTCACCCATGACCAAAGACTTCCAGGACCTCACAAACTGCATTCCACATAAAGACTACCCCAATCTCTCTTTGACTCATTATTCTAATTTTGAAGTAGAATTCTAGGGAAATCCAAAACAAGTTCATGTCTAAACTTTCTCCAAATATAGATAGACTCTATAACATGTAGATACTCAATGCTTGATTTCACTGATGACAATTTATGATTAAAAGATTCATAGGAATCTATGAACAGTTGAAGAAACATAAAGGAATAAATAGCTTATTAACTACTTATCCCCAAGAAAGCAAGAACTTTTGTAAGATTATTGAGCAAATACTTTCTATTCCCATTTGACCTGTGCTATTGTACTCCCAGCAACTTAATTTAAGTTTTATATGATTGATGTCTTAATTTCTCACGGAATGGCTTTATACCTTCAACTTCAGGCTTAGGGAATATTATTTTCTCTTTCTCTGAAAAATACACAAGGAAATTGTCTCCTTCTGCTATCCTATGCGTCAGCTTAGGAGCTCTAGAATTTACAAACTCAGATTTAGAGATCTGATCACCTTCAAAATGGGAAACATCCATTCTTGGAAATTCTACTTTTGGATCTGTGCTTAGAAAAGGAAACTGAAGATTAAAAGAAAGCAGCAAGGAATGTTTGGAATGCTACAGAATAATTTCTCTCCTCTCAGGTTTATCTAGATAGGCAGGATCTTTGCCATAGACTTTTGCAAATCACCATATTTTGTACTTATGGAAGAAAAAAAAATGCTTTCCCTACCCTTCCTTGATGTGCTTTAATATCAACATTTGAGGGAAGGAAAAATAGAAAAAGAAAGGGAAGTTGATAGGTCAAATCATATCAGGTACTACTAAGGGGAAAGTGTGCTTCCTTCATCAAGAATCCATGCACCTGATTGTGAATTATAAATTGTTTAAACTCATCAAGTTAATTGAGGGAATTACTCAGTGATCTTTTGATAACCTTCATTCTGCAAGGATTTATATTGTCAAGTGTTTAAAAAAGAAATTAAGGTATTATTTCATAAAGAATTTCTAAAGAAATATTTCTTTGGTCTTTCTTATTACCAACTTAAAACATCAGAAAACCAAAAATGAATAGTTAGAGATTTTAGCTCATACAGGAACTTCTCAGCTTCAATAAAAGCATTTTTCAGTGCATTACATCTGTTGAAAGTACTAAAAATTTAAGAAACAGATAATAAATCACAAAACTATTTACCTTACCTATACCAAATCCCTGGTACTATTAAGTTGTTGTCTTCTAAATAACGTGATAATTTTTTATACTCAAATTTGAATTTGGCATTTTCATGGTTCTTTTTTAAAAATTCAATTTAATTAATCCCATTTTTTTTTGGTTTATTTTTTTCCACCTTAATGATTGTTATCTTATTTAGTTTAGGAATGCCATTTATAGTAAAGCAAGCAGTGAATTGCTGTGACTCTCTGATGTTCAGCTCTTGGGCAACCATAAAATACTGCCACAAGACAGGTTCTGGAGCAGCAGAACTAACAATGAGACAGGGGGAAACAATCTTTTAGCTCATGAAACTTGGATAATCAGGCATTTAGTCTGTCTTAGGTAAACTAGGGGTGGCTATAGGGTGTGATGGGTTCTGTTCAAGACAAGCTTCCCAGAAAGCTGGCAACCATCTCTGTGCTAAATATTAAAGAGAATATGGGGAAATTGGGACACCATTGCATTGTTGTTTGAGTTGTGTACTGCTCCAATTATCCTGGAGAGCAATTTGGAACTATATCCCAAGAGTAAATCAAATTCTTTGCCAAAAACATCAGTACTAGTTCCGTATCCAAAAGAGATCATAAAAAAGGGGAAAGAACCAAAATACACTTACTTCTATGAACTGATGCAAAGTAAAATGAGAAAGACCTGGGAAACATCATACACTGCATCAGCAGTATTGTGTAATGCACCACTGTGTAATGCATATGAATGATGCAGCTCTTCTCAGCAACACAATGATACAAGATAAGTACAACAGACTAATGAAGGAAAATATTATGTTATCCAGATAAGAAACTGATGGACACAATGCATACAGAAGCACATTTTTTGTTGTTGTTTTTCATTTACCTTATTCTTTCTCATTTTTAATTTTTGATCAGTTTCTTTTCATATCGTGACTTATATTACAACATGTTTTACATGATAGCACAGGTATAAACTATATCAAATTCCCTACCATCTTCAAAAGAGAAAAAGGAAAGATAAGAGAAAATTTTAGAATTCAAAATCTTGTAAAAATAAATCCTAATAAATTTCTTGACATATATAAAAATAAAAAAAACAAAAACATTTAAAAAGAATGTCATTTATCATATTGTATATAAAACTGATCTTAGTGTCAGGAATATTTGGATTCAAGACCTACCTGTGGATACATAATGGATAAATGAATATAGGCTTGTGTAATTTAACCTCTGAATGGCTCTCTTGCAACTTCCTGTTAGTTAAATGTGAGTTACTGGTTGTAATGTTCTTTTTGGTTTTCCTGGGGTCTTTGGGGCAGCCTTCTTTTCAGCAGATTAATCAATCACCACAAGAATATCCAGGTCTTTATTGTCTCCTTCTCCTGTTGCTCAGCTAACTTTCTTGTGGCGTTCAGAGGGACGTGGTTTCAGTGGAGAGAATGGAGGCCAGGCCAACCACAGTGCTGATGAAGGTGGAATGAATCTCTCTGAGTCTGAGGGCTTGAGCTTCAGCCTCTAGCCACCACAAAGGTGGATGATGGAGTGAATATTTCTCTGCCTCCTTTGGCTGAGTTTGTCTCAGCTTATATGTTCTACACTGAGTATAAACCAATCATTATATCACTAGGAAATCATTATTTGTTTAATTAAATTACTGATTAAATCAGTCATACTGAACTTAGAGAACTAGTAAGCACCATGCTAAACTAGATAACCATTGTCTTTATCAATTCCACTGACCTTAACACCTCTGTAAGAATCCTTGTTTCAAAGTTCTGGCCCATAACAACTGGTCTGTCTTTATGGGGAGAATTTCTACACTAGTGGTTCCCTAAATGATGCAGATGGCTCTCTTCATCACTGAACAATTAGAACTGATTTAAATCCTCTCATTGTTAAAGAGAGACATGTCTCTCAGAATTGATCATTGCATAATCTTTTTTGCTGTGTATAATGATCTCCTGGTTCTTCTTATTTCACTTAGCATCAGTTCATGCATATCTCTCCAGGCCTTTCTGAAATCATCCTGTTGGTTGTTTCTTACAGAACAATAATATTTTATAACATTCATGTACCATAATTTATTTAACCATTCTCCAATTGATGGGCATCCATTTAGTTTTCAGTTTCTTGCCAAAACAAAAAGAGCTGCCATAAACATTTTTGCTCATGTGGTCCTTTTCCCTTTTTAAATATTTCTTTGGGATATAAGACCATTGGGTCTAGGGGCAGCTAGGTAGTGCAGGGGGACAGGTAGATGGCGCAGGGAGGCAGCTAAGTGGCGCAGTGGATAGAGCATCAGCCTTGAACTCAGGAGGATCCGAGTTCAAATTTGGTTTCAGACACTTAACATTTCCTAGCTGTGTGACCCTGGGCAAGTCACTTAACCCCAGCCTCAAAATAAAAAAAAAAAAGAAAAGAAAAGAAAAGAAAAGAAATACTGCTGGGTCAAAGGGTATGCACAGTTTGATAACTTTTTGAACATTGTTACAAATTGCTCTCCAGAATGGTTGGATCCATTCACAGTTCCACCAACAATGTATTAGTGTCCCATTTTCCCCACATCTCCAACAATTACCATTATCTTTTCCTGTCATGTTAGTCAATCTGAGAGGTGTGTAGTGCTATCTCAGAGTTGTTTTGATTTGCATTTCCCTGATCAATAGTGATTTAGAGCACCTTTTCATATAGTTAAAAATAGTTTGAATTTCTTCATCTGAAAATTCTGTTCATATCATTTGACTATTTATCAATTGAAGAATGGCTTGAATTTTTATAAATTTGAATCAATCCTCTATATAAGAAATGAAGCTATTAGAACCTTTGAATGTAAAAATATTTTTTTCATTTTATTGCTTCCCTTCTAATCTTGTCTGCATTAGTTTTGTTTGTACTAAAGCTTTTTAATTTTATATAATCAAAATTATCTATTTTGTGATCAATAATGACCTCCAGTTTTTCTTTGATCACAAATTCCTTCCTCCTCCACAGATCTGAGAGATAAATGATCTTATGTTCTTCTAATTTGCTTATAATATCACTTTTTACATCTAAATCATGAATCATTTCGACCTTACCTTGGTATACGGTATCAAGTATGGGAAAATGCCTAGTTTCTGCCATACTAGTTTCCAATTTTTCCAGCAGTTTTTGTCAAATACTGAATTCTTATCCCCAAAGCTGGCTTTTTTTTCACATTCCTTTTTTTCTTTGTCCTCAGTGCAGACACTTACGAAAATTAGTATTTAAAAACCTACCTTTTTGTAACAATAACCCAAGTATTACTTAACTCATTTGAATACAATAAATTCTTATCTGGAGGCAAAATGCAAATAGAAACCTTTCTATCAATAAAGTGATTTTCAACTATAATGTCCAATACTATGTTCTCCCTGTCCCATAGAAAGAATTTTATTACCTCTGCTCTCCAGCTTGCTCATTTCATAAAGCTCAAAATAAAACCTTAGTGTTGATATTGTGTTGTGGTTACAAAAAATGATATTTTCAGCTATCTATCTACCTATCTGAACATGGACACTACTTGGAATCACAATGTACATTTGATCTTGCATTCCAAAGCTCTCTCAGCTTTTAGAGTCTCTTTAGAGTCTGTTAATTGGGTTCATTCACTCATTTTCTGGAGGATAGTTTAAATGTTGTTTTTTTTTGTTTTTGTTTTTTTTTTTTTTTTTCCTTAAAGTGAGGCAACTCTGTTTCTTATGTATTTTGGATATGCATTAGAGTGCTGTGGTCTTCCTTTTTGTTGGCAAAAAAGGGGAAAAAGAAAAGTTCAAGAAGTCATATGATTCATGAGAATTGTAGCCATTATTCAATAAAGAATCAGATTTTATCAAAATTTAAACTTGAGTGACTACAACTCAAGTTTCAAAAAAAGAAAACCACAATTTAATTATAAACATTTTTGCCTCACCAGAAGCAGACTGATGCTGAAAGATGGAACTGTGCTCTGGTTGGTATGCTTCAAAGAGTAGAAACTTCAGTACAGAATGAAAAAAAGGAAAAAAGCCATGACTGGATGGATGGAATTCAGGAATATTTAAAGACATATTCATTCTTTGAATGGAAAATGATTTGTGTTAAAGGAAATAACATATTTCATGACTGCATGTAGCTTCAGTTCATTTTTTATAAACAAGGAAAAAATTCTTCAAATCAAAGACAAAATTAGAAGCAATACCTGGAGGTGATTTCAAAGCATACCAAAATATTAACATTTACAAAATCCTTTAAAAATTATGGCTCCACTTAATAAAAAAAATATTACTAATTACCATTTCTCTATAAATGGAACTATGGAAAAGATGATGTGCTACAATTAACAAGTATATTGATTTCTATCGATAAAAAATGTAATCGGCATGTATGTATAAGTGAAGTTGAGGACATCTTGTAAGTGGATGCCAGTCCCAACTCTCATATGAGCTGTGTGATCATCAGAAAATCACATTCTCTTGTTCCTTTTCCTCAAGGACAAAATGAGGATCATGCAGGCATGATGTATTAAATTTAACTGAAATTAAATTAAAACTTTTAAATTAAATTTAAAATATATATGAAACACCCATTATCCTGTGTGAGAAGGTCAGAATACAATGACAGAATAGGATTCAAATTTCAAATTTTCAACAAAAAATTTAAGTACTTCACTAGATGCTTGAGATACAGAAATAAAATAAACCTTAATCTAGGTCCTTTTTGAGTTGATAATCTAATAAAGGAGATTAGATATAAATGGAAACTTTCTAATACAAATCAGGATTAAGATGAAAGGATTAGTCCCAACAAACTTCTTTGAGGATCAAAGAACAACAAGTTGGAAAGCACCTTAGAATTCACCTAGCACAATTTTAGAATTATGTACAATCACCACAACCATCCTCAAATCAGGGTATGCTTAGTCAACATTACTGGCAAGTCTATGGAAACTTGAGGTAAGTCTATTCCCAGCATGGTTTGCTAAGAGGGAATGGGGTGGGGGTTGGAGAAGAGAAAGAAAGGGAGTAAGTATCTATCTTGAATGTTTATTGTGAGGATCAAGTGAGATTATTTTTGTAAAATGCTTAGCATAGTGCCTGTCACATAGCAGCCACTTAATAAGTGCTCATCTCCTTCCTTCCTTTAGAGTTTGTCAAGAGCTTCATAAGTTATCTCAAAAGTCCCCTTTGGAGGGGCTGCTATACCTATTCTGATTTTACACAGAAGGAAACTGAGGCTAAGAGGTTAAATAACTTGCTCAGAGCCGTGTACCAAGTAAAATTCAGAGGTAAGAAATTGTCAGGTCTTCACTCTAAGCTCAACACACTTGCCACTGCACAAATTTGGCTGCTGATGAGAAAAGCTTTCTTAGTCAGCCAGGGAATAATTATCTAGCTAGGGTTACTTACTTTAATACAAAACATTAAAGCAGTGTCACATTTAAAAGAAGCATTTTATGTAAATTCATAATTTGTGAAGGGAGGCAACTTATTTTATAATTTTTATTACTCTATTTACAGATACACTAAAAAGACTGAAGTTGAGTCATGGTTTATTTTCTTCTCCAGTGTACAATGTGAGTAATAGACTGGCATCATTACCTTCTCTTTAATTATGCTGAGTAAAACATTTAAATGTCAGAGGTACCTCTCATTTGTGTGTACAGCTACAATTTGACTTTGAGGTCTGCTACTGTATCAGTAGAACATCAAGCTTTGAAAAATTTCTTCAGGTTGGTACTGACTCTAATTCATTAAGTTCAGCAAAACTCCAATGTGAGTCAATGTCATATGAGGGTCTCCAAATTGTCAATGACATGAAATTCATCCTAGTGATAAAATACCAATCTACTGAAGATGAATTCCAGACAACACCTGGGAATCAGTATAAGATTCCAGGCAACTGGAAATGTTGTCAAAGTTGGATAAGTTATTAGAATCTAAACTCCCGGAGAACAGTGCTTTTTCTACTTTTAAATTTGTATCTTCATCAGCTAGCCCAGTTCTTGTTACAGAATAAGAAAATAATAAATAGTGGATAATATATAGAAAAACCACATGCTCCTTGAGGGGCTTTTGAAAACATTTAGTCAAATCTACCTGAACAGTAATTACTTAAACTATTGTTTTCTTGTTAATAATGTTAATTTGGAAGTACTGCTAAAAGACCTTCAACAAAGAAGAACCTGCTGTTTTTCAAAGCAATTCTTTTCATTCTAAGGGTAGTTCCAATTGTTGGAAAGTTGTAACTTATTTTCCTTAAAAAGGGGCAAAATCCGTTTCTCTGTACTTTGTAGCTCATGGGCTTAGTTTTCATTACTTGAGCCTGGCATAACAAGTCCAGCCTACTTTTTTATTACATAGCATATGGAAAAAATCCAAAGAAATGTTTAATTCTTTCCTCTCAAAAACCTATACTATTTCCTTTAAGAGATTATCACATGACATGGAAAACCCAGGAAAGGAACTAAGAATAAGCACAAATTTCATTTTTATTTATTTATTTTTTATTTTTTTTACTAGCTCTGCAATTATATGGGCGGCAAAATAAGATAGTAACAATTGGATTCAGAAATACAGATTCAGAAATTGGATTCAAATTGTGATCTTAGACTCATAACCTCTAATATAAGTTTCTCATCTGTAAAAGGGGAATACAAATAACAACCTCACAGGGATATTTTCAGGATCAAATGACATAACATATATAGAGCATTTTGTAAACTTCAAAGTGCTACATAAATGGTAATTATTACCTTGACATCAACTCTCCAATTTATCATCTCAGATAATTGCCTGGAGAGCCCAGGTCATACACTACTATGAAAATGAAAGACTTAAATCTTAGGTCTCCTTGACCCACAGTCTTCTTCTTTACCTACTATTCCACACTGCCACAGAACTTTAGATTATTTACTTAGAATATCAGCCCAATATGCTGCTGAGTTGAAGATTGACAACAATATTAAGCTATAATTTGTTTTTCTTCTATGAGATTGGTAATGGCAGTGAAAGGGGAGTTACCTGTAAAGTCTTTTCTTCCTTCAGTGACTTAAAGTAATCTAATATCCCCTGATAGCCCCTAAGTCATTCATTGGCAGCTTTCTAAACCCATGGTGAATATTCTCTCCTCTCACTTAGAAGTCCATTGTGCTTCTCACATCTGGAATATGAGTTTCTGTTACTCATTGGTATATACATACATACATACATATATATATATATATATATATATATATATATATATATATATATATATATATATATATATATATATATATATATATATATATATATATATATGTCATCTTAGCTTATTCAATGAGGTAAGAGCTGTGAGAGAGTTTTACTAGAAATCATAAGATCAGAGTAAGAAAGGAAGAACAGTCTGAAAGGAAATGCATGTGGAGGGCAGGCTTGAGAAAGAAACAGAACTCTAATATCTTGATCCAAATTGGCGTTAGGGTAGAATAATCTCAGATACTAATATAAGCTAATAGGAAAGAAACTCTACTTTATGGAAACAGCTACCATACATTATAGTGTAGATAAGGAGTTCAATTCAGACAGATTGAAAGAAAAAGTGAGGGAGAGAGAGACAGAGACAAAGACAGATAGACAGAAACAGACACACAGAGAAAGAGACAGAAAGACATACAGAAAGAGGAGGGAAGGAGGGAGGAAGGAAGGAAGAAAGGAAGGAAAGGAAAGGAGAAACAATGCTTCAATAGGTCAGATCATTGAGATCATTGAGGATGTTAAGATTACCAAATGTCTAATTGAAAGGGAGAGAAATTTTAGAATAGAAATGGATATTGGAGCTAAAGACCAAAGAAGAAAGTAAATATATTTTCTTCACAAGTTGGAAATCAAGTTGAAAAATGAATTTGTTGAAGGTCAGAGGGAGAAAATTGAGTAGCCTGTGTCTAGACTTATAACCAGTACATATAAGATACTTTTTAAATCTGACTAGTATTGTTAATATTTTCTCCATCTCTCTTACATATAGACAATTGACAATAATAAATCAAGCACTGATTTGTAGCATTTGCCAAAAGCCAGGATAAAAAGCTCACAATGAAAATATATCAGTTGATTCATACCATTGGTGCTAGTTCCAATATACCTATAGGAAAGAATATTTAAAAGATTTTCCTCATTGGAAATTGAGATTGAAGAGATTACTTCAATTGTGAATAATCTCAAGATCAAATTATTCAAGTATCACCTGTAGAAATTGAAAATATTGGAAATGAAGAGGAGATCATTTAGAGGCTATTTCCAAATATTAAAAAAAAAGAGGAGTTAAAATTATTCTTGTTAGTCGCAAATGGTAGCTCTAAAACAAGGTAAGTTGTAGAAAGACACATTGCTCTATATAACAGGAGCATTATTATACAATTAGAGGTATTCAAATGTAGAATAGACTGTCTTAGGAGATAGCTAGTAGAAGGCAATACACTTCTTGATTATGATTCATTACACCAAAATATTTCATTATAAATAAGGTGATTTTCTTAGTGGAGCCAGCTTTGAGACAAAGAAGAGAGATATTGACTAGAAGTGCCTATTGATTATACCAATGAAGAAGTTAAAAAGCTTTATCAAAAAGCCATTGGTAGTATGTTTTACAACTTTGCTTTTGACCAATGGCTTCCTTCCTACCTCCTTCATATATATTACTTACCTTCATATATATTACTAAAATTTTTCTTCTATCTTTCTTAAATATTGTTTCCCATTCATCAGAATTTGGAATCCTTATTTTATACATTAATCACATGTTTATGAAAAGATTGTGTTTATTTCTAAATATTTTACAAGATCCTTCATTCCCTTCTCCCATCCAAATTGTAGTAATCTTCATTTTGCATATTTCCTTAATCTAAAAAGTCTTTCATAGACAGTTTGCAGATAAGAAAAATGATTTCATTCCAAGTCCCACAAAACCTAACTTAACCCATAAAATATGTGAAGTATAGAATTAAGAATGTTGTTTCAACTACATTGAACTACTACCTTTTTCTCTGGGAAGTGTGCCATAAATTAAAATTTAGGGTTCCTGGAATATGAGTCAATTCAACGCAACAAACATTTATTGAGTGTTCTTTGCCATTCATTTTATCAAGTGCTAGCACAAGAGATACAAAGAAAAAAAACCAAAAAACAAAAAACCCTGCCCTCAATCATTTATATTCTCTTGAAGGGGAAGAAATTTATATATGTTTATATGCATACATATGTAAATACACATGCACATAAATATGTATCTGTGTATACACACATACACATTCATATATATACACATACATGTAATGACAGCAGCACTGATGAGCAAGATGTAGATATTCTTGAGCGCCAGTAATTTGTTAACCTTGTCTATTTCTGGTCCATTTACTCACCAAATTTTCTGAACTGGGGAACATAGAACAATTATCCCAAAGGGAGTAGGAGATGATAGGGCTCCCTATCTTCCTGTTTATACATACAAGATGTTTGCAGTGATGTTGCTAGATTCCTTCAATGAAGATGAATATGGCACCAAGGTCAGCTAACTCACAGGTAGTAAATTTATCTAGTTCAATGTTTGGGAGGCTTCGAAGGAAAATATGGGAAACAAGAGGTATAAGACTACCTACCAAACTGAAAGTCTACAGAGTCATTGTGCTGACTTCATTGTTATATGTCTGTGAAACCTATGTGCTGAAAAGCAGGATGATGATCACCTGGCAATAAAAGACATCAGACACTGAGGTCCTTTCTTGAATTAAAGGGACAAACATACAAACTCTACAGCTAAGAGCACAACTCTGATGGGAAGGCTACATCATTTCAATGGCAAATATATATTTGCCTAAAAATACTATGGGCAATTCATTCAAGAAAGGCACTCACATGATGGTAAGAAAAAGTGATACAAGAATACTCTCAAGATCTCTTATAAAAAGTTCCGTAGTTGATTGCATGGCATGGGATTTGATATTAAAGGACTTCCCAGCGTGGTATATTGTTTTTAATGAATGCTCTATGCTCTATGAGCAAAGCAGAATTGCAGTAGCTTTAAAGAAACACAAGATGTTAAAATTTAGAGATATCTCCACTCCAAATGTTGATATGGAATATTTGTG